>NC_056531.1:737030-844805 GCF_019175285.1 Sceloporus undulatus | reverse complement strand
GATATGATAGTCCTGTTTAAATATTTGAAAGGATGTCATATTGAAGAGGGAGCAAGCTTGTTTTCTGCTGCTCCAGAGACTAGGACCCAGAGCAATGGATGCAAGCTGCAGGAAAAGAGATTCCACCTCAACATTAGGAGGAACTTCCTGACAGTAAGGGCTGTTTGACAGTGGAACAAACTCCCTCGGAGGGTGATAGAGTCTCCTTCCTTGGAGGTCTTCAAGCAGAGGCTGGATGGCCATCTGTCTTTGATGCTTTGATTGGGATTTCCTGCATGGCAGAATGGGGTTGGACTGGATGGCCCTTGCGGTCTCTTCCAACTCGATTCTTCAAGGGACAGTCATACCCAAGTGGCGCCCTAGTCCTCCAACCGCGCATCCGGAGCTGAGCCAGCTTTACCTGGAAGTGAGTTCCAGGCTTTTAAAAAACGCCCCCCCCCCTTTTCAGGGCTTGGGCTAGTGCTGACGTCACGGAGCGCTACTGCGCGTGCTCGGCATTTTCTGGCCTGGCTCCCGAGGGGGCGTGGCTGCCGGCGGGGGCGTGTCTTCCCGAGGCGGCGGCGGCGGCGGCGACGAGGAGGCCAAGATGGCGGCCTCCATAGTGGCGGGGGCCTGCCGGGGTTGCCAGGGGCAAGGAGCCCGGCTCTTTTGGCGGGGCCTGGGCAGCTGTGCCAGGCGGGCAGCCCCCGACAAAGAGACCCACTTCGGGTTCCAGACCGTGTCGGAGGCGGAGAAGGGAGAGAAGGGTGAGTGAGGAGGGAGAGATAGGCTAGGCAATAATCCGGGTTGACAGCATTTTGGTTCCAAATACACTGCAGAAATCATCCGGTTTGAGACCGCTTGAACTGCCCTGGCGCCGTGCTAGGGAATCCTGGGAAGTGTAGTTTATTGGGGCCCCAGAGCTCTCTGTCAGAGAAGACAAAGGTCCAAAACGGACGGCAGAAATCATCCAGTTTGAGTCTGCTTGAACTGCCCTGGGAATTCTGGGAACTGTAGTTTTGGGAGCCATTGAGCCTTCTCTGTCAGAGAGCGCTCTGGGGGCACCATAAACTATCGTTCCCAGGGTTCCCTAGCACTGAGCCAAGGTGGTTCAAGCAGTCTCAAGATGGATGATTTCTGCCTCCCAGCACTATAGTTCCCAGAATCCCCTAGCATTAAGCCAGGGCAGTTCAAGTGGTCTCAAACGGGATGATTTCTGCAACGTGTTTGGGACCAACAGACATAACACTAGAAGTAGGACAAGGAGGAGCATATTGATCCTACAAGGAGAGGCAGCATATAAAGAAAACTATATTATGGTCTCCAATAAACGGTAATAATCTTGCAAGGCGGGTCATTCAATAGCTCTGTGGTACTGACCCATCTGCGGTGCACTATGGCCTGCTACTACGTCACAAACTATATACCTGTAATCCAAGTGGGAGTGAGAGGTGAAAGACCATTCCTGGCCTAAGAGCAAATTCATGTTGATATGCCAGTAATGTCAGGAGACAGATGCTAAGTGAAAAGATTGGCATTGGTGGCATAGAACATCTGAAAGCCGGAGGACTGTGGGCTCTGGTTAAGGCAAATGGATAACTGCCCCCAAGTGAGCCTCAACTCATGGCAACCCTTGGATGTTGGAATGTCTGCCAAAGTACAGTGAGAGAGAAAGGAAAGGGACATCTCGCAATATGTGGCGGCACAGTCATTGATATTTTAATGTGAGATAAGGAATATAACAATTTACTACAATATTTTGGACAAAAATCCGTTTCAGTTTACCAGGTTTTTGAAAATGTGGCCAAGAAGTACGATCTCATGAACGATTCCATGAGTCTGGGGATCCATCGCGTGTGGAAAGATATCCTGCTGCGACACATGAACCCGTACCCTGGGACCCAGTTACTTGATGTAGCCGGAGGGACAGGTAAGCATTCTGTTCTTTTGTGTCCTTGAAATACATAAAACATTTAATTCCAGGGCAAACCCTCTTCCTGTGAATCTTCCTTTCAAAACACATGCAGGTGACATTGCCTTTCGGTTTATCAATTCTGTTCGATCCCAGCGGGAACATCAGGTTCGACAGAAGCTGAGATCCCATCAGAATTTATCGTGGCAGGAGATTACCAACCTTTACCAGGAAGAGGAGCATCAGTCCTTGGGAGGATCCCAGGTGGTGATCTGTGACATTAATGCAGAAATGCTCAAGGTTGGGAAGCAGAAATCGCAACATCTTGGCTACTCGGAAGGTAATGGGATTTCCACCATCGAACCATCAGTCTGTGTGTGTGAGAGAGAGAAAAAAAACAGAGAAACTGGGAGTGGGGAAGGAAGTTTAACTATGTGTAACCCTAAGATGCTGCTTTATACTGAATAAGGCCACTGGTCAATCTATCAAGTCTCGTACTGTTTTCTCTGGCTGGTAGTAGTTGGTGAAGAAAAAGGAGTCTTAGACATTTCTGCCTGAATGTTTTCAGCTAGAAATGCCAGAAATTGCACGCAGAGAAGCCCTTTTGCCTCTGAATTACAGGTCAAAGTGTGTTGGCGAGTCTGAGAAAGCCTTTCTTGCCTCTGAGGGGAAGAAAGGGAGTTTAACAGCCATTTGCTTTAGTCTGCATAAGAGAAAATGAAGTGCTGAGACACATGTCTGTGAGAGAGGGATGGCACAGTGGGATGAGAGCAAAGGGAAGGAGGAGGTGGGAATCTCTGCAGGCTAGGTTTAGTCCTGGACCGCCCATTAGGTAACCCTAGTACAGTGTTTCTCAACTTCTCATCACCCCAGCCAACATCATCTTCCAACTCCCATCACTCCAGCTAGCATGGCCATTGCTGAAGGAGCCAAATAATTTAGGGTTGGCACTGACCAATGTGTTCAATATTCCATTGAAGGATTGTCCTGGGTTGTTGGAAATGCTGAAGAGCTGCCCTTCAATGATGACAAGTTTGACATTTACACAATTGCTTTTGGTATCCGGAATGTCACTCACATCGACCAGGCAAGTATGAGTACCATGAGCTCCTGGTAAGGAAGAATTGTAATGATAACAGTTGGAGGTGGACACATTAAATAGAGAAGAAATGTGGAGATAGTCTGGAAAGCAGGGTGAGGAAAAGGAATGTTAACAATAGGTGGTGGTGGTACTGAAACAGTTTGTTTAAATCCATCCCCACTGTTCAAAAGTGGCAATCATTCTGGCTTTGCGCTTGGATGATGGCTGATATCTATTGAGAAAGCTCTTTATAATTGCAGGGTCTTATTGAGGTAGAAAGGGTTGACTAACCCACACCTCTTTTCCCATCCCACCTTCTAAAGCTTACCATGCCTTTCATTTTCAAAAATCCGTCTTCTTCCAGGCCCTTCAGGAGGCCTATCGAGTCCTGAAACCAGGGGGACGGTTTCTTTGTCTGGAATTCAGTCAAGTGAACAACTCCATCATTTCAAGGTCAGAGGAGGGTTTCCCTTATTTGTTTTCCCACTTCCTTGAGCAAGTAAGGCTTATCCAACACCATGGGAGATACCAGGCACTGAAAAAACCAGTCTATTTTTATGGTGGTGCTCTTCCAGTCTTGCTGCAGGGTTTTGGACAGGAGGAGGCAGTTAACGTTGGTTTGCACTAAGAACATTTCTTCTACTGAAGACCTGTTCTCTGCTTCTTGAAGCATTTTCTCAAAGCATTTTCAGTCCTTTTGGAAAAGTCCTTCCCCATAGGGGAAGCCGGTAGGTCCAAAACTTTTCCATCAATTCCTCCTCCCTGGAGGGTACTCTTCCCAGTTTCAGCCTGTGCTAGCTATTTCCCATTCTTTGGGCACTTTGTAGTATCCCACTGTGGGCCAAGCCCTAAGGAAAGAAAGGCCTATTGACAGGGATGGTGGCATGTGAAGGTCTGTCCCTTTTGTCTGTACTCTGCCTTTTCCCTGAGAGTGGGACTTGAGGTGGCTTACAAGATAAAGACAAAGCAAATTTCTCTTGATGCCCTTCTTTGAGCGTGCCCTTTGGACTTCATCAGACATGTTAACTATTAAAGGCAAACCATTTCAGGGAAGGTGTAAGCAGATGTATGATGACTGTATTAACCTGCTACTTTACTTTTGGTCTGGACCGTCTGTATTAACTTGCCGTTTTTATTTTCAGTTTGTACGATCTGTATAGCTTCCAAGTTATTCCTGTGTTGGGTGAGGTTATTGCTGGGGATTGGAAAGCCTACCAATATCTTGTGGAAAGCATCAGGCGCTTTCCTGCCCAGGTAAAAAGCTCTCCAGGCTAAGTCTGAACACCTTATCTACTTCTCCCTAATAATAAGTCCAGTTTTTAATTCATATACTCTTGGGGGAGGGTATGCCTTGGCACTGCGTGGTAAATAAAATTTCCCAGTGACTGCCTGGTTATAGGAGGGACACTGAAGAAATCTGGAAGCCATATATAAGTTTTGTAACATAATACCAATGTCTCTATTACTGCGTTTCAGGATGAATTCAAGGAGATGATTGAAGATGCAGGCTTTCTGAAGGTGGAATATCAGAACCTGAGTTCAGGCATTGTGGCTATTCATTCTGGTTTCAAGCTGTGATGGTCCTCTTGTACATCTTTGGATAGGAAAACATTACCAGGGTGATGAAGAGATTTTTCTGATGATAAAATATCAATTCACCCAGTTGGGCCTTCCTGTGTGCACTCACTGGCCAAGTCATTGTAAGTGACTTCGGAGAAGAACTGGTCCCTTGGAAGAATCAGAATGACAGGTTTCAGAAGGGGCAACTGTTCTGTTTTGGAGGTTGCTTGTCAACTACACCCACTTGAAGCAGTTCCTCATAATGCTGGGCAACACAAGAACTTGATACTACTACTCGAAACTGGGACTTGAGAAAAATTACTTTTATATCAGAGGCTTTTAAAGGGGACAGTTGCATGATACATTTCCAAGAATTCTGTTTTTATCATTGCAGCTGCTCTTGGGTTAGCAGTGTGAGACAAAGAAAATGAACAACACAAACAGGCCTGTAAAAGTCTGTACTTATTTCTAAGTAGCTCTGATTTATTCTATCAACAGATAGAAGTGGCTGAAGTTTCTTGGTGTATTTATTAAAATATTTAGATTTTCAAGTATTTGTTTCATTGAAATACATGCGTGTTTTATTGTATTTTCTCTCCTGTGTGGAGATGTGTCTGTGAAACATTTGCATTGCTGCATTATATCATGCCAAAGATTCAGCTTCTTGCTTCTCATGAACTGGTGGCCAGGTATTTCCAGAGAGCTCCTAAGGCTGCCCCTGCTGTGTGTGCCCTCACTGCTTACTTTTGAAGGACATTGTTGCGGTTCATGTAGATTCACTTAGCTGTCATGGAGAAGAGCCACAAGAGTTGGCAGAAAATCATCCTCAGAGTGGAGTCAAACTTCTCAGTCAATATGCATGTTGGAATGGGCATTCGCTCTTCCTCAGCCCAGTTGCTTTTCTCTTAGGGAAACCATCACAGCTTGGGCTAAAGAAAGGTATACTCATTGCCCTGTGCCCCCATGTGGCTCTCCAGATGTTGGATGGCAACTTCCAGATTCTTCAACCCTGGCTAGGCTTCCTGGGACTTGCTATCTGGAGGGCTGGTTCCCACCCCTTCCCTATTCTGTGCTAGGGCCCCTAATATATTGCATTGCACCGGAAAAGAATGAAGGAGATATGTGGGGTGCCTAATGTTAGCCTTTGTTTTATTTGAAAAGTATCCCTATTGATGTTCTCTAAAAATGGCTTAAAAAGTTAGGTGATGAAGGTTACTCAGGTAGTTCGGAGTGTGGGATTGAGTTTCCCTGCAAAACAGCCCAGGGTTCCATATCCATAGCAATAAATCTTCATATTGTAGAATTTGAGCAGGCACATAAGCTGTACTTTAAATAGAAGATAGACAGCTCTCTTCTTGAGTAGATAGAAGCCTCCCCCTTTTTAGAACTGTTATAGGCACACCATGAATAGGCTCTGCCTTTACTGCAGTTAGGATAATGTGATCTGCCAATGATGGACTGTAGCTCCTTGTATTCCGCCCCATTATTATGCTAGCCAGACCAGCTGGGAGTAAGATTCCAGTTACTAGTTCTTTAATTCCCCACCATTGGGGTGTCAAAAAAGAACTGTCTGGGTGAGCAGTCACTCTCTGTGATACAGCATGTGTGCCCAGGGATGGGGGAGTAAACAGCATATTCCAGAGCAGTTCACCTTTCAGAGGAGATATAGCATTGGAAGCACATGTAGAAGGCAGTGAACAAATGTAAAGCTAACAAGCAAGCAACTCTTGGACAGATTAGACTCCACAAGAGGCTGCATGCAGCGTACACACTTGAAAGTTGGTGGGATCTCCAGGCACAATGGGAAAGCATTATGTTCAACAAGTAATAGGTCAACCCTGACCCTCCCTTTTTACAGCCATGCCCAAAACAGAGAACTGTGTGTGCGGACAAATGCAGTGATCGTATTGTAGTTTGTCGAAGGTATATATAAAGTACTTGGCTATGGTGAAACATCACTGGGCTTTACTGTTCCAAACATTTTAATCAGTCAATATTATTAACAGCTGTTAAGACAAAGGAGTACTAACAACACAAACTCAAAACTGCCATTTGCCTGCTTCAGAAGTGCAACTCTGGAACAGAGGTTAAACAACATTCTGTGGTGGACACTACTGCCTTCAAGCCTAGCACCATTTTGAAAAGTCACTGACTCCCATTAGTTAGTTGTGCCATGTAATAGTAGTATCCACTAGTAGATGTGACTAAATAACTACAAACACTGAATTATAAAAGGAATACAGGTAATAGTCTACAGTGAACAGAAATGCCATAACCCAAGCCTAAGTAGCATTTTACCCTAAATTCAGTAGAAAAATTGACCACACACTTCATTCCAGTGTAAAACCACAGGACTTCAGAGCAGTTAGATTGTGCCCTTCATAACAGCCAGGAACAACTGTATGCATTTTACACACACACCCAAGGGAGAAGAGAAATCTGAATCTGGAGACTGGACATTAACTTCTGCTCATCTGGCTAAGCAAGATGGCAGTTCAAAACAGGGTTCTTTAAAGTAGATTTTTAATTCCTTGGAGTTTATACAGGCATTCTGCCAAGACTTATCAAGAGGTTTTTAAAGCCATTTATAGTTTGCTAAATTAAATGCAAGCACTAGTTATTACTATGCTGCTGATATATCAGAGCAAGATGTAGTCTGCTCTACCCATGTTATATTAAAAAGCACTGTTGGAGGTTTAATTCAATTTTAGCTTAAACTAAAATAGACCCTTCAAATGTAACATGACTTGTTAATCACTATTTATGAAACCAATGGGTCTATTATAATTAGGAGTAATATTGGATTTAGTTCTTAGTTATACATGTGTGGAGACTACTTTAAGTAAGCCCTATGAAGCAGATAGGACTTGTGTAGTCTTGAGCTAGATTGAACACTGAAGTTTGTTTGGCCAAATACTCAGTAGTTTCAATCTGAAGTCTGTAGTGCAAAAGCTGATGGTCCTATAGATGAGCTGGGCCATGTACAGGAACTACTATATTAAGGCCTTAAACACTAAGTATTCCCAACCATTTTATTTGAAAAAGGAACCAATAGTTGTCTTTTTAGAAAGAAAATACATACAAGGTAATTTTTTTTGCTATTTTTTTATGGCCACAACAAAACCACAAATTGGTACAGAGGAGTACCTGTCCATTAAAACAAAAGGCTTGAAGATCAAGGCATGTTCCCTGGGGAAGGCTGAAGACTTCAGTCTATTTGGAATTAGTGTGTAGTCCAGTAACCAAATGCATATTCGGGTGGAACAGTCCCATATCTAACCAGACTTGAAAAGGAGGATAGCAACTTGACCCAGGTAGAAGTAGATGAAGTGTTTGGTCTCATGAGTCACATAGCTGCCAAAGTTTCTTCCCACAATACAGTGCCAAGTAGGATTGTATTTCTTGTCAAACTCCTGCAAGAGAAATCACTTAACATCTTAGCATCACAAAGGCAGAAAAAAAATTCTATCTGGGAAAAAGATGCTCAAGAACTGCAAAGACGCTTCATGAAGACTCACCAAGCTTTATGGAAAAAGGCAAGGCAACAAAACACTACTAATTACAGTCATCCCTTCATATTTGCAGCTTTGATTATTCACGGATTTCATTAATATGTTCTCTCTAGGACTGTCTAGGTCCTCCAGTGCAACTCTGTGGTCAACTTTAACTAAAAGTTGCAATGATGGTCAGTATATGTTGGACACTGACCACAGAGTTGCACCGGAGGACCTAGACATTCCTAGAGGTGTCCTCTCAGGTAAAAACAGTGTTTCTGTTATTTGTGGTTTTTCCATATTCATGGGGGTCTTGTTCCCCTAACCCTAGCGAATATGGAGGGACAACTGTACTACCATACTGTCGTCATCTCTACCCATCTGTTTACTTAAAATCAGTAGATCATTAAGAACCTATATATTTTTGAAGAATAATGTGAGGGGACCCAAGTTTTCAAGCAGTATCCATTAGTAAACATTGTTTGTTATTGTGATCCCCAATTGTTTTGTTTAGATCACAAAAAAATTGTATTTGAAATTAAAAAAGAAAACCTAACAGATTTACACCAACTGGGATAAAGTCATTTGTGTCATTATATAGGAGTAGCATTCAGTTTAATCCTTCCTAAATACATAGCTGGTGATTCATCAAGTCTGAAGAGTCTGTCACCAACCATTTGCCCATATTTGCAGGAGTCTCAGGATCTTGTTATAGTCCTCAGAGCTATGCTAATGAATGCTTCTGGGTTCCGTACTTCTGGTGCCCCCGCATCTTTGGAGAACAAGCTCATATGTTCTCACACAGTGTGTTGCTTATATTTTACACTAACAAGCTTTGCCAAATTCTGAAGACTACAGATGCCTGTCAACCCTCTTGGATTATCTCAGCACCAGAGCCATGCAAGCTAGGCCACCCACATGGAGCAGGCTGTGAGAAAGCTGCAGGAAAATGGCCAACTTTCCCCTGGCAGACCCAAACCCTCCCCACGCCCACTTGCCACACACAATGCCACCTTTGCCGGTTAACAGCACTGTGGGTACCATTCCGTAGGCTGCTGAGTGGGAAAAGGTTTTCAATTGTTCCTTCACACAGTCTAGGTTCTCTTCCTGGCAGCACCTTCTCTGCCCTAAGAATTCTAAACCAGCAGTATGCAACAATGATCCAGAATTACCTTCTTTATGTGAGCAGCGATATCCTTCTCAATGTTGTACTTCTCCAAGGCCTGTGTAGCACACTCCACCGAGTCCTGCTGCATCTCCTCGGACATATCAGCATTCTTGATCACAGCCTTTCGATCACTCATGGTTACCTGCAATACACACAATGGGCAAGAGTGAGACACGACAACAGGGGGGCCCTTCTAGAGTCTCCATAACCTCTTAACTCCCAGAAGCTTCTGTGAAGTAACCTCAAAAATAAATAAAACCATTTTGCCTATCCATCAAAATTTGTTCTTGTTGTTGGCTTTGCAAGATATAGCCCTGCAAATGGATCCTGGTCCACATGCAACCAGTGCTCACAGAAGCACTAGCATCAAGGCAGACAATCTCCTTCCACACTCTTCATGGCTTTTACCTGTCAGATACAGACAAACTTCTTGCCTGCTGAATGTGTCCCATGTGTTGAAAGACCCTTTTAAACCATCCGCATCATATAGGAGAGGAGGGCACATCCACTCCCAGATGGCAGAGTTGCCCCACCCATACCCAGCAATGCCACTTAGCTGCCATCCCATTATTACTATTATTACTACTATTATTAAGATTTATATATATAGTGCTGCAAATGGACACAGTGCTATACGTACAATCCATTAAAAGAGACAAAACAGATAAAATGCAATCCATTCAAATGGCACCCTCCTGAGAGAGACACTTGGTCCTCCTAGCCCACATTCGTAGCCACGCTTCAAAATATTCATTATTATGTATGATATTTTGAAGCCATGGATTAAGAATGTGTGGCTAGGGAGGACCAAGTGTCCTCTTCATATATCATGCAGGTGTGTAATATATATATATATTCCTAAAGCAAACCTTGATTTATCACTTAATAGAGGGCTGCATCCACACTGGCGAAATAGCGCCTGTTTGGCCCGCTTTGACTCTTTTTGGCTCAAGGCGATGGGCATTCTGGGAGTGGGGATTCCCAGAATGCCATCGCCTTGAGCCAAAAAAGAGTCAAAGCGGGACCAAACCGGCTATTCGCCAGTGCGGCTGCGGAGCCTCCCCAAGTCCAACTCTCCCCCTGCCGCCTTTTCCTAATCACGGGGTCTTTTCCAGGCCTCTTTCTTCGAGGCCAGCGACAAGCGAGGGCTGCCTCAGCTGAGGAGGCCTCCCCGGAGCTTGGACCAACTTTCCCCGCGAGGCTCCGGTCCCTGAGAGGAACGAACGGGCCGCGTTCCGGAGCAACGGCGCCGAGGTTCGGGGGCTCCCGCCGGGGCCGCGCCCCCCCACCGTGTGCTGCTGGTCCTGCTTCAAGGACGACGGTGGCAGCGGCTGTGGGAGGACTTCGACGGGCGGACGAGCAGTTGGGCACTCCCGGCGCTCCTCCGGCTCCCCCTTCGCGACCCGAACCGAGAAACCGACCTCGCTCGCGCGCGCGCTCTCGGCTCAACCGCCCTTCGCCCGCTACAGACCGCCGCCCCCTCCCTCTCCCTAAACGTCATTGGCTACGACAACAATACGCCTCGGCCCCCTTGGCCGCCCGCCTCCGCCTCCCGTAGGTTTTATTGTTGCATTTGTTGCGGGCCGCTGCACCGCGCCGGCGTCCGTTGCCATGGCGACGGCGAGGCGGGAGAGCTTATTCGCTCAGCGCCGCCTCAGTCGGCCCCTCGAAGGTTGGCTTCTGGGGGACACTGAGGGCTTCGGGCCTAGAGTTAGACGGTTGCAAGGTGTCCCAAAGGCCCTCTGGGTCCCCAGGCCAGTTTTTGTGTACAAAACCAATAAAAGAATAAATATTAAAACAACAAATAAATAAAACATAGCAGCAGCCATGTCCCGTTTGAACACAAAACACTAATAAATAATACC
This sequence comes from Sceloporus undulatus, assembly GCF_019175285.1. NCBI lineage: Eukaryota > Metazoa > Chordata > Lepidosauria > Squamata > Phrynosomatidae > Sceloporus > Sceloporus undulatus. The sequence goes on along the minus strand of NC_056531.1, from coordinate 833,746 downwards.
GTGTGAAGTTGAAGCTTTTCACACCGCAACCATAGTTTCTTGTGGGTTTTTGGGCTCTGTGCCATGTTCTGGAGAGTTTATTTCTGCGTTTTGCCAGCCAGCTGAAGGAATAACTCTTCTAGAACTGGCCACGAGCCCAAAAACCACAAAAATATATACCTTCGGACTACACCTCCAGAATCCACAGTCGGGCGTGGTCCGAAAACACACACAAACGCCAGCTCTGGGTGGCCATTGTGGTTGCAAAAGTGGTGACGCAGGAGGATGCCTCTGAACACGTGCAGGGTGACCGGCTGTCCTTGCCGCAAAGGAGGCAGGCGCCACAAAATGGTGGACATTCACGACAAGGGAGGTCACTCCCAAAAAAAAGCGAAAAACACTGTAATCTATACGGCCCAGGGCTTCCTTGCCCTGCTCCAAATGGAGGACATGTGGAATTGCTCCTGGGACAGAGGCTGAATGGGGACACGTCCTGAAAAGGGCTATCTGGTCCTCAGAAAGCTGTGTCCATCTTTTCTCAAGAGCAAAGCTATGGTTCCAAAAATGAGGACCATCCCCTGAAGTTGAGGGGGGTTGTGTTAGTCTCTTGTCCCCATGATCATCCCACTTTGAGTACAACCCCATTAAAGCGTATTTGTCTATCTCTCATCCCCTCACTGGTTAGGTGGAAGTTTATAAAGTGATATTGGCCGAAGGACAGAAAGCAGACGACGCGAGTCCAGCGACAGCTCTTGCAACAATGGGAAACAAGGATATTTATTGGGGAATCGGTACAAGTCGTTTTTTCCATTTGTTCCCGGGGTGAGCAAGAGCCTTATCTGCGGATGACACCAAATATGCAGAACTGCGGAAAGCCAAGTGGATTTTGGCAAACAGAGAAACCAAATGGCAAATGTGGCAATACAGACAATGTAATGTGCAATGGAGCAACATACACTTTGTTATACCCTGGTTGGCTCTAAAATGATGGTTAAGTCAAAAAGGATTTTGGTGTTCTGTAAAAAACGGCACAATGGAAATCTTTTCCAGAGGATATGTGTATTTTTCTGTCACAGCAACAACAGAGTCTGGCAGGCATGAATGTTTCTCTGTCAGAAAGCTCGGTGCACAACAAACTAAATCCCAGGATTCCATAGCATGGAGCAAGGCAGTAACAGCGTGTCAGTCTGGATTATTTCTGCAGTGCGGATGCCGCCTAGTTTAGCATTCAAACCGTTACACTTGGTTTGCGATGTTACCTTAAATGAATCAGCTCATTGAGCCTCCTAGTTCTCCATGGGTTCAGAACTAAGTTTTCGACCTGACACTAAAAGCACAGCTGACACTGTCCTGGCTACTGCATTTTGCACTAGCTGCGCTCCAAACACTTTCAAGGGCCCCCACACCAGAGTTACTTAGTCCGCCGGCCTGAGGGGAGTTCACAGGCAGGTCCAGCTCCATCAGGACTAGCCTGGAAGAAGGAAGAGCCCTCCCTCATCCATCTGCCTGGGTCCGGCCTTAGAGGGAGGAAGAGAACACTGGACCTCTCCCTTCCCTCCATCATTCCCTTCTCCTTTGTTTCGTGTCTTTTGATGTACGCCTGAGGCAGGGAACTGTCTGAATTAAAAATAAGATTGTAAGCCGCCCTGAGAGCCATTAGGGCTGAGGGTGGGATTAAATACCAAAAAATAAATAAATAAAAAGCATGGACCAATGTGGCCAGGATCTGCCTTCCTCAAGAAAGTGCCACGGCTGGCACACTAGCCAAATTGGCAAGGCACTCCTGCCACCGCAGCAAACCGGGTTGCAGCAGTGCTGGTTCAAAAGTTCCTAAGCGACAAACCTGGTCTTTCAGAAGGAGAGCAACCCCATCAGGAAGCTATGGTCCCATCCCAGATAATAATGAATAATAATATGTTTATAAACCGTATTCCATAGTCATGCGGTGTACAGAAATTATAAACAGTACAGAAATCTACAATAAGATACACGGTCCTCCGGCTAGCGCCCTGGAGGAACGCTGGGGCCGGGGCCTGCTCTCTCCCTCAACGCCGCGCGATGACAGTTAGGAGGGGGGCGCTCAGTCTTCAGGCCAGCCCCTGATGACGCGGGGCCGGCTGCCTCTCCCTCACGGCCGAAAGATGACGTTATGGAGGGAGGGTGCTCAGTCTTCCGGCCAGCCCCTGATGGCTGGGGCCGGGCCGCCGCTCCCTCCACGGCCGAAAGATGACAGTTAGGGAGGGAGGGCTCGTCTTCAGCGCAGCCCCTGATGACGCTGGCCGCCTGCCTCTCCCTCACGGCCGAAATGGACAGTTATGGAGGGAGGGCGCTCAGCTTCAGGCAGCCCTGAGACGCGGGCCGGCCGCCCTCTCCCTCAACGGCCGAAAGGACGTTATGGAGGGAGGGGGCCACTCGCTTCAGGCAGCCCCTGTGCGCTGGGCCGGCCTGCTCTCCCCTCAACGGCCGAAAGATGACAGTTATGGAGGGAGGGCGCTCCGTCTTCAGGCAGCCCCTGATGACGCGTGGGCCGGCCGGCTCTCTCCCGCAACGGCCGAAAGATGCAGTTATGGAGGGGGGGGGCGCTCAGTCTTCAGGCCAGCCCTGAGACCTGGGCGCGGCCTGCTCTCTCCCTCAACGGCCGAAAGAAGGACAGTATGGAGGGAGGGCTCAGTCTTCAGGCCGCCCTGATGACGCTGGGCCGGCCTGCTGCTCTCCCTCAACGGCCGAAAGATGGACAGTTAGGAGGGGAGGGCGCTCAGTCTTCAGGCAGCCCCTGAGACGCGGGCCGGCCCTGCTCTCTCCCTACAACGGCCGAAAGATGACAGTTATGGAGGGGAGGGCGCTCAGTCTCCGGCTAGCCCTGATGACGCGGGCCGGCCTGCTCTCTCCCTCAACGGCCGAAAGATGACAGTTATGGAGGGGAGGGCGCCGTCTTCAGGCTAGCCCCTGATGACGCTGGGCCGGCCTGCTCTCTCCCTCAACGGCCGAAGTGACAGTATGGAGGGGGCGCTCCGTCTTCAGGCTAGCCCCTGATGAGCTGGGCCGGCCTGCCTCTCCCTCAACGGCCGAAAGATGACAGTTATGAGGGAGGGCGCCGCTTCAGGCTGCCCCTGATGACGCTGGGCCGGCCTGGCTCCTCTCCCTCAACGGCCGAAAGATGACAGTTATGGAGGGAGGGGGCCTCAGTCTTCAGGCCAGCCCCTGATGACGCTGGGCCGGCCTGCTCTCTCCCTCAACGGCCGAAAGATGACAGTTATGGAGGGAGGCGCTCAGTCCTTCAGGCCAACCCTGATGACGCTGGGCCGGCCTGCTCTCTCCCTCAACGGCCGAAGATGACAGTTATGGCGGGAGGTGCGCACTCGGTGTCTTCCAGGCCAGCCCCTGATGACGCTGGGCCGGCCTGCTCTCTCCCTCAACGGCCGAAGATACGTTATGGAGGGAGGGCCTCCGTCTTCAGGCCAGCCCCTGATGACGCTGGGCCGGCCTGCTCTCTCCCTCAACGGCCGAAGATGACCGTTATGGCGGGAGTCGCTCAGTCTTCCAGGCCAGGCCTGATGACGCTGGGCCGGACCTGCTCTCTCCCTCAACGCCGAAAGATGACAGTTATGGAGGGAGGGCGCTTCAGTCTTCCCGGCTAGCCCCTGATGACGCTGGGCGGCCTGCTCTCTCCCTCAACGGCCGAAAAGTGACATTTAGGAGGGGCGGGCGCTCCGTCTTCAGGCCACAGCCCCTGATGACGCTGGGCCGGCTGCTCTCTCCCTCAACGGCCGAAAGATGACAGTTTGGAGGGAGGGCGCTCGTCTTCAGGCTAGCCCCTGATGACCTGGGCGGCCTGCTCTCTCCCTCAACGGCCGAAGTGGACAGTTATGGAGGGAGGGCGCTCCGTCTTCAGGCAGCCCCTGATGACACTGGGCCGGCCTGCTCTCTCCTCAACGGCCGAAAGATGGACAGTTATGGGGGAGGGCGCTCCGTCTTCAGCCAGCCCTGATGACGCTGGGCCGGCCTGCTCTCTCCTCAACGGCCGACCCGAAGATGACAGTTATGGAGGGGGGCGCTCGTCTTCAGGGCTAGCCCCTGATGCCTGGGCCGGCCTGCTCTCTCCCTCAACGGCCGAAAGTACAGTTATGGAGGGTAGGGCGCTCCGTCTCAGGCCAGCCCTGATGACGCTGGGCCGGCCTGTCTCTCCTCAAACCGCCGAAGATGCAGTTATGGAGGGAGGGCGTCGTTAGGCTAGCCCTGATGACGCTGGGCCGGCTGCTCTCTCCCTCAACGGCCGAAGAGACAGTCAGTTATGGAGGGAGGCCTAGTCTCACGGCCAGCCCCCTGATGGACGCTGGGCCGGCCTGTCTCTCCCTCAACGGCCCCGAGCTGACGTTATGGCGGGCGGGGTCGTTTAGGCCAGCCCCTGATGCCGCTGGGCCGGCCTGCTCTCTCCCTCACGGCCGAAAGTGACAGTTTGGAGGGAGGGCGCTCGTCTTCAGGCTAGCCCTGATGAGCTGGGCCGGCCTGCTCTCTCCCTCAACGGGCCGCCGAAAGATGACGTATGAGGGGAGGGCACTCCGTCTTCAGGCCAGGCCCTGATGACGCTGGGCCGGCCTGGCTCTCTCCCTCCACCGGCCCGAAAGACGACCGTTATGGAAGGGAGGGGCGCTCCGTCTTTCAGGCCAGCCCTCTGATTTGACGACTGGGCGGCCCTTCTCTCTTCCCTAAACGGCCGCCGGAAAAGATGACAGTTATGGCGGGAGGGCGACAGTCTTCAGGGGATAGCCCTGCTCCCTGATGACCGGCCTGCTCTCTCCCTCAACGGCCGAAAGATGACAGTTATGGAGGGAGGGCGCTCAGTCTTCAGGCCAGCCCCTGATGACGCTTCCAACATGTCTGGATTAAGCCTAAAACAAGAGAAAACTTACCACCTGACTATTAAAAACAAGAGACGTTAATTCTGAAAGTTTCACATTTATTTTAAAACATAACATCAGGATTTTCAAAACGTTTAAAATGACTGGTCTATATGGCCTTGCCGTAAAACCTAGTCCAGTGCTGGAACATCCCCCTATCAATGTGCCACCAGCTTAAGAGTAACATCTAGGGACCCCATATGTACCATAAACCTCTACCAAATTTCTTCTCAGAAGCATAGCCTTCCTCATGTTTCAGCCAACTTTAACTTGGTCAACAAGTCAGGAATTTCTGGAGGAGAGAAGGAGCTTTTCAAGTCGCTGTAGCTCAGAGATTGTGTCCTTTGTTTGAATCTCATCGGAAGAATGCCCTGATGTGTTCTCAGCCAAATCAGTAACTTCTTGTGACTTCTCAAGGACTCAGTGCTGTCTGAGTCAAAATCTATCTGGAATCCTTTGCTGCCCGTTCCTCTGAATAGCCACTCTTCTTCTCTGGAGCCTAATGCACGTTTCTAGGGCGTTTTCCTCTGGCTTTGCACCACCTTTCTGCCTTGTTTTGTTCTGAATGTGGCAATCCTTTCTACAGTCTCACATGTTGCAAAACACCCGCTGCTGCATTCAGACTGCACCCATTTAAGTGAGTTGCAAGGGAGGCCAGCTGCTCATCTTTTGACAGGCCACATGAAGGGTCTGTGCATGGGTGCATGCCCACATGGGGAGATTCCTGGCCGTCTTTTAGTTGGTCGAAGGTTGTTCTCTGGAGAGATACAGGGATGGCGTTTGGGTTTGCTGACTCTGTGTGTATGTGTTAACATGGGCCAAAAAACAATGCAGAAAGCATCCACTTTGAGAACGCTTGAACTGCCCCGGCTCAGTGCTAGGGAATTCTGGGAAGTATTGTTTTGTGAGCTCTTTAGCCTCCTCTGCCTGTAGCTTCCTGCGGCCCCAGATCTCTCTCTGACAGAGAAGGCTCAACGTCTCACTAAACTACAGTTTCCAGGGTTCCCTAGCGTTGAGCCAGGGCAGTTCAGGCGCTCTCAAAGTGGAGGATTTCTGCAATTCTGCAACAAACTACAACTCCCAGAAGTCCACAGCATTGAGCCACGGCACTTAAACCAGGTTACTTCTCCAGTGTGACTGGAGCTGGACAACCTGGGGTCTGGGAGCCAAGCTGCCTCTGCAATCGCGGCCCTCTGAAAGGCAGGGACCTGGAAAACGGCTCTTCTTGCCATTGCCTTCATAGCGCCCTTCCTGAGGCCATCCGATCGGACCATGACTGGCCTCGGGCCGGGGCAGCTCAGGCAACGCGAACCCAGCCTCAGCAGCAGCCAGCCCACTTCCCAGTGGGCTAAACTCCGGCCACGCATGCGCCACCGCAGTCCTGGGCGCAGGCGCGCTAGGCGTCCTGGGCGGGGCCCCTCCTCCCCCGGCGAGGGGTGTGTGCAGCTGCTGCTGGGGTCCAGTTTCCTCGGCTGCGCGCGCGCGCGGGGCTCCTGCTTTTGCCTCCTCCCCTTTAAGCCGACTTGGACCCCTGCCTTTTTTTGCTCCCTTCCCTCTAATTTTATTTTTGCCCTCCGTCCGCCAATTCCTAGGCTAGCAAGGCCTGAGGGGGCGGCGGCGGCGGCGGCGGCGGCGGAGGCAGCCAGCCCGGTGCGTGGTGTAGGCCGCTGAGGAAGGCAGGCAGGCAGGCAGGCAGGATGTCCGGGGGCTGGGGCCGGGATATGATGGACTACGGCGGCGGGGGAGCCGGCATGTCCGGCGGGGGCGGCCGAGGAGGCGGCGGGGGCGGCGGCGGAGGCCCGGGCGACGGCCGCATCTACGTGGGCAACCTGCCGGCCGACGTGCGCGAAAAGGACCTGGAGGAGCTCTTCTACAAGTACGGCCGCATCCGGGACATCGAGCTGAAGAGCAAGCGCGGCCTCGTGCCCTTCGCCTTCGTGCGCTTCGAGGACCCGCGGTGCGTCAGGGAGGGGAAGCGGGAAAGGGCCCTCGCCTGCTCAGGGCCTCGCCCGCCATCGCCGGCCTTTCCCGCCCTTTTGGGCCTCGGCCATGGCTCCCAGGAAGGGCCCTCCCAGAAGCCTCCGGGCGCTTCCTCCCGCAGCCAAGCAGCCTGGAGTTGCAAGGGCCAGGCAGGAAGGGGCTGCATCCGCGCGGGGGAAATAACCCGCTTTGGCACCGCCTTAACATCCTGGCTCAAGGCTATGGGCCCACAACAACCTCCAACTCCCAGAATGCCATAGCCTTGAGTCCGAGCAGTTCAAGCGGTGCAAACTGGCTTGTTATTTCTCCAGTGGGGCTGCAGCCACAGACGTAGGCAGTCTCACCATCGGCAGAGACCCCAAGGGCCCTCCAGTCCAAACCCATTCTCCCCCTCCAAGCAGCCCCTGTTAGAGATGGCCGCCCAGCCTCTCTGTTCAAGCCCTCCAAAGGGAGCCTCTGTGGCGCGGACCCTTGGGAGTTTACTTTTCCAAAATGGAAGAGGAATGCAAGCATGGCCCAAGCCTCCCTGGGTGGAGTGACCCTCGCTGCGTCCCTGAAGCTGCTGCCCAGGTGGTTAGTGCAGGCTCCGGTCCAAAGCACACTGCAGATATAATCCAGTTGGAGACCGCTTGAACTGCCCTGGCTTAATGCTAGGGAATTCTGGGAACTAGTTTTGTGAGGCATTTAGGCTTCTCTGTCTCAGACTGGATTATTTCTGCAGCGTGTTTTGGGCCCATCTTAGTCTGTTTGGGCAAAAGCAACAGGATGCTTCCACATGGTAGGAATCATGGGATTGGACACTGCTTTAAGAGCTGCAGTGATGCATCCTGGGATTGGTAGTTTTGTAGGGTGGAGCTGTGGCCGTTGAAAGGGGTGTCAAACTCCATTATTTCTACAGTGCAACTGCGCCTAGAGTCCCTTGGCATCTTAAAAGATGAGTATGGTCTATTTGGCATTAAGCTTTTGTGCTTGTGATGTTGACATTGGCTGGAGCCCACAAAAGCATGTGCCTAGTCCTTAATGCGCTATAGGATTCTTTGCTGTCATTTCTCCCATGCCATTGGTCCATGTGCAGGCTGCTTTGTTTTGGTTATGTGCTTTCAGGTTGACTCTTGGGAATGGTGACTCTATCCTAGGATTTGCTTGGCAATGATTTCTCCAAGGGAGGCTTGCCCTTGCCTCTCGCTTTTAGGCTGAGGGAGCAGGACTTTCCCAAGGGTACCCATTGAGTTTCCATGACTGAACTGGGATTTGAACCCTGATCTCCAGGAATCCTAGCTCAGCACTGAAACAAGTACTCCCCACTGTCCTGCAGCCAGTCACTTTAAATACCACGAAATGGGGTTTCAGAGGTCCCTGCCCCAAGGAGGGAAAGAAACAAGAATAGCTGATTATTTCCACCATTCCACTCAACTTGAGCTTAGTTCCAGCAGGAGGTGAGAACCAGAAGGACCCTTAAAAGGCTTCTGAGGAAGACATCTGACTCTCTCCATGTGCATGCGCAACCAAAGTGTGCTATGAAGGCTTCCCTTTGTATTTAGCACTTTGAACCATATGAATATCACCCTTCATTGCAGAAAATCCCAATGCTATGTACAACATAAATAACACATCATTTTAAAGCCTAACAAAGTACAATAACACAGTCTAAGAACCTTAACGGAAGAACATAACCGTATAAATTCCAATTGCAGCAAGAGAATGAGAGACCATGTAACATGGTTCTGTGCATCTTTAAGGCATTTTTGTCAAAAGCATAAAACTACCTTTTGGCCAAATGCGTATGTTTGTGTCTGAGCGAGAGAAGGAAAGAAGGGGGGGAAGACAGAGACTGTTTAACCTATGTACAAACCATGGCTACTGTTTGGTGTGTGTTTTTTTTAAAGTAACCATTGTAAGTGCACTAAAGATAACACTGTTCTTTTGAAACTGAATTTTGGAGATCTGTTTTAAACCTGGCTGTGAATGGTCGGCTGGATTCTGCTCCCCACCTCAAAATGGAGCTGTTGCTAGATGTGTGCGCATGGGGAAAGGGTGGGTGGGTGGGAACTCCATGAAGCCTTGATTCTCAAAAGCAGAAAATGCACAATGCTTCTTGCACCAGGACTTGGGGTGCTTTCAACAGATCTTCATCCTCAGCCTTAAATTGCCCCTGTTGTGCAAAAAAATAAGAATTTCTTGTGGGGAGAGGTTGTGTTGTGTGTTTAGCATAATATGGCTTACGTTTATGACGGTTGCATTACCAATTTCCAAGCTTGCCAGTAAATCCCTCGCTCTGTGACTTTACAGACCTGAACCTGGAAGGCATTCAGCCCCTGTGGTCTCTTCAGTGTAATAGCAACTGTCTAATTCCCTATCCCTTCCCTGCCTCAACATGCTCTCCCTAGAGCATTTCCATCTCACTTGATACACAACCCTTTGCTGGTACCTGCGTCTTCTTTCCCTCTCCGCAGCCCAGATATGGAATGCCAGCATTTCTGCACCGCTCTGCCTTTTTCCTGGGTGCGAGGGATGCTCAGAGAACAGACATCTGAGTTTCACCTTTGCATTAGAAAAACTCCAACCGCTGAAATGCAGTGGTTGTTGTACATTTGTTAGCTAAGCGTGAGATTCTGTCTGCTGCTTGCCATCACAGTATTGCTTGTTGTCACTGCAAGTACGGGATCTTAGAATGCAGTTTTTGTTGGGTGATTCCACAAGCTTGGTCTTATGTACAGTTGCTTTTTCATCTCTTGAGACGACACAGGTATCCATCATTCTTGCGAGGTACCTGTATTGTTCTTAGCCTCCACCTCTACCAAAAAATAATGCTTTGGGGGAAACAACGTAATATTAAACATCTGTAGTACCACGTAGACGCGGAAGGAATGGCCCTTCTTTCTCCAACTTCAGTATTGAGCTGAAAAGATGCCACGCAAATTTCCGCTCTCAAAGACTTAGGAAAGTTTCTTCCTTCTGTGGCTTGAAAACATTCCTTAATCTTTCCCTCAGCGATGCCATTTACATACTCCAGAGAGCAAGAGAGAGAGGAGAGAAAGCTTCATGCCTCTAGCTTCCAATCTGCTTGCAAACAAGGTGCATAAGGAACACACACACACTTGGGTTCCAAGTGGCAAAAAGCCTCTCTTGTAGTAGTGGGAACCAGTGAGGTGGTGCAGATGTGAATGTGGTTCACGCTAGCCATGTGTCTCCTGCCTCTCATGTTTATGCCAACCTTACTTTAGAAATGTGCTGTTCTGATTCCAATATGTACCATGCTGATTCCAATGTCTTTGGATACCAGTATCAGGTCATTTTCTTCAGTTGGCATTGACCTTTTTAAACAGCTGGTGTAAAAGTGCCCTAGGCACTAACCTTTGCTAGTGTGATTACTATCTTTTTGATTTTGCTCCAGAGAGAGTACCAAGTCAACACAGTAACTGGTGCTTGATAAGTAAAAAGGAATTCCCTGATGCTATGTTATCCTAACACTTCTTGCAACAAGGCATGAAATTTTTGAATCCCTTTCTGCAACATTTTCTGCTACATAATGTCCACAGTTCATTTCTTTAATTCTATGATCCAAAGGTAGGAGCATCTCTGTCCTCACAAAGTATTTGGTCCTTAAGAACTGGAGGATAAGGTGTGTTGAGGTAGACCTTGCCAAGTACCAATGTCTGTTGACTTGGAAACTGGAGGTCTCCTGCTCCTTTAGGCCAACATCTTAATATTTTTATATTTGAGCTACAATAGTACTTTTCATGTTCCTCTCATGGTGACCGAACATCGCTAAATACCGACATATATTATTTGTTCACAGAGATGCAGAAGATGCAGTTTATGGGAGGAATGGTTACGATTATGGCCAGTGTCGTCTACGTGTTGAGTTTCCCAAACCTTCCAGAGGTCGGGGAGGCTTTGGTGGGGGGCCTCGAGGGAGGAATGGCCCTCCTTCACGACGTTCTGAATTTCGAGTCCTTGTTTCAGGTATGTTCCTTCTCTACTTCATACTGACTAGGATCCATCCTGATGCCATGCTTCACATATATTGTATTGGGGAGAAGGATTGTCTTACTGCCATAATAGGAGTTTCTTCTTTAATATGAAACCTGTGCCTATGAAGGAGTTTTTTCAGAGCTGCGAGAGAACAAGACACCTTTCTGGTTGGATACATGGAGGAAGTCCCTTTGCTTGTGGAGTTCATCTTGGTGAATGAATGGTGAGCAGATATGTCTCTGCCTGTAGGCAGGTATGCTCAATGGACTTGGAAATGGGCAACTATGGGTGGGAAACAGGAAGGAAGAAGAACTTGGGGATCATTCTTGTAGTGTGCTGAGCCAGGAGGAATGGGTCTCAATGACATCACATATAACTAAAGCAAATGATGCTGTGGAACAAAAGTGAGTCTATTAAAGTCTGGTGACGCAGCAGCTGCACATTATTGCACTTATGAGAGAAAAATAACCTGAATTAGAGCCCTCAATTGATAGCTTTGTGGATTCCTGAAAACAACCTTTGACATATCTGGAATAGGTATCTGTTTAGTGAGTTGGGAGAGACGGGTGGAACCTCTTACTGCAGAGAAATGGAAGTATTTTGGAGATTTTGCCATGGTGATCAAATCCCTGGAGAAAATTCAGCACTTCCTGACCAGATTTATGGAATGGTCCACTTAAACTCATAAAAACATGTTTATTCCCACGCGCTACTTAAGTAAAACACAGTGATCTAACTGTGCTTCTCTGCATGCTGCTGTGGCATCATGGCTAGCAATATGAGTGTTCACTGTGAGGAAACCACTGAATTGCAATCTCTTCAGCTTTGCAACAGGACCTGAAAACCAAACATGTTGAACCCCAGGTGTACATCTCCCACACAGAAGCCTGGGAGGGCAGGGAGGATATCTGGAGAAATCTCTTGACTTTTGGCATGAATTTGAGAACTTGCCTTGCTAGAGAGTATTGTGAAGCATTCTTCAAAACTGCCAGGAACATACTAGTGTCTCCAGAACATGATGTGGAACAGGGAGAACACTTACCGTTTGTCTTGTCTTAGTAACCATGCTGATAGATAAATACAGGTATCCTTGCTCCGCTAACCAAGGATGACCTATTGGAACTAAGGACCCACTCTCATACTGTTAGAAGGGGACTGTCATTCTTGGATGGGAATCTGATCCTGAGTAACTAAGTCATACGTGGAGTACAGTCTGTCCAGTCAGAGTTAGGGGTGTTAAGTTTACATTGGACCAACATGAGGATTCCTCTGAATTACCAAGCATTCTCAATCCTAGAGCTACCTAGGGGACTACCTTGAGGACATGGAGGGCTCATCCACTCTGGAATGGAACTTAACTGCTATTCTTTGGATCCTTCTGTTCTTATTGTAGCACTGACTATCTGGATTAAGCAGGAAGTCTGTGGAAGCAGTGGAGCCTTGACACACTGGAGGGACCAGTCAAGAAAGCGCAACCATTCCTGGCATAGCCTAAGCAGCTAGTGTCATCTCTTTACACAGTCTCTTATGTTTTGTGTTCTCACTGCTCAGGGCTTCCCCCATCAGGCAGCTGGCAGGACCTGAAAGATCATATGCGTGAAGCTGGTGATGTATGTTATGCAGATGTTCAGAAAGATGGAATGGGGGTGGTTGAGTTTCTCCGCAAGGAAGACATGGAATACGCACTGCGTAAACTGGATGACACCAAATTCCGATCTCATGAGGTGGGTTTCTGCCTGTGGGTGAAGAGCATGTGCGTGTGCCAATCATGGAGGAACATACATTAAGCTGTCCTGTTGTGATGCTCTCAAGAGGCTCCAGGGCACAATCTAGCAACAGTGTCGGAAGTGGTGGCTAACGGTAATCCCTTTAGCCTGTTAGGAATCCAGTTTTCAGAGCTGTCAGTACTTTGTGAAACCTGCCCCATGATGGCATGGTATGAGCCTTGATAGTCAAGACCAGGTTTTATATTTTCCTTCTTAAGTTACGTGGAAAATGAGCAATGGGGATGACTTGCCTCTGACTTTTTCTGGGTAAGTTGAGCTGACTTGCTTTTCCCACTTTCCCTTTGACAGCCAATGGCTGAACAGAAATTGCTACTGGCTGTCTGTTTGAATAATTTTAACTCACCTTGTCTTGGCAGCCAGAGCTTGTATCAGCCAACAGTAGTGTTACTACCCAGAGGAGCTGATGAGTAATGGTTACTGATAGCAGTCTTCCCCATCTGTGCATGGAACATTTCCTAATGGTCGTCTCATGATATTTCTACCGTAAGCCAGTTTTTACCCCCAACTTCGGGCATTGCTATTTCACTTGCAACCACCTTCTTCCAGTGGCTAGTTTGATCTGCTACAGCCACCCCTTCTGTCACAACTGGAGGCTGCTTACTGTGGAATTTCCCTCCAGAATCTGAGCTTCAGAGGTACGATTTAATTATGATGAACTGGTGAGAGAATTCACCAAGGCATCTCCTCACTATGCTGAAGGACTGCACTAGCTCACGTCTTTTTCCCTCCGACAGTAAAAAGTTGGAAACTGACATCTTCACCCTTCTCTTAATTACTTGGGAAAAGAACGTGGCTGTATTTGCCTTACAAATAACCTGCACAATAGTAGCTGTTATGTAAGATGTTCTTCCTCTGTAGACCTCAAGGCCCGAGCCAGTTGGCCTAAGGCAGCAGTAGGATTCATACTGCCTTTGTGTGGAAACTTCAACCTTGAGTCACTTGTGCATTGGTTACTGATCTCCATTTTTGGCATTCATTCATTCATAACGTTGACCACAGGGAGTTATGCCAACGTTTGGGTTTTCTCTGTTTTAAATTCCAGGGTGAAACTTCCTATATCAGAGTTTGTCCTGAAAGAAGCATCAGCTATGGCTACTCGCGCTCCCGTTCTGGTTCAAGGAGTCGCGATTCTCCATACCAAAGCAGGGGATCACCACGCTACTCTTCTCCCTTCAGGCCATTCTGATTTACCCAACAGGGACTTCTTAAAATGTGAACTGAGCCCTTTATTTCTGCTCAGAGTTTACATTCCAAAATGGATGGATATAGTCTTTCGTAGGAAGCCTTGTTTTTTGGTTTTTTTCCTTTCTATTCAATAAAATCTTTTTTTTATAACTTACCGTTTTTACTAGGGGATGTGTTGGTAATGAAATCCTATAAACCATTGCCACTTAAACGTTTTGTTTGGAAAATGTAACTTGTTTTTCTTCTGAATGATGGGAAGGCAGCTTGAGAACTAGTAAGCATTAATGGTTTCTCTGCAGGATGGTGTTTTAAAACCGTGGAAAACTTGTCCGGCTCAACCTGTTTTGGTGTCCTGAAATATACTTAAATGTTTCTGTAACTCAGATGTGGGTGACTGTCTTTCTGTATCAGGATTGGGATCCTGGTGTAAACAGCCAGACCTGAATTTTAAATTGCTTGCTATTATTGGGTAAAGAAGCCTTTTAAACTTTTGTCTATGGCTCAGCAACTCGTGGTGAAAACACAGAACAGACATTTAACCTATCCTCCTAAAAGCCCAATACGATTCTTCAACAACAGTCTATGTACATAATTTTGGGAGCAATACCCAAGAAAGGTTTGACAGTAGCCAGTACAGTCAAGTTGGTGAAGCAACTGCTGGGAAGGATTGACTGTGTCATGACTGTTGGAATAGCTACTTGGCAGATGGTAGGGGCCTTCTGTACTTCTCCAAATGTGTCTTGTTGAATTTTTTGCTCAAGCTCTCTATCGGTTTTCCACTACTTGACTCATAAGTTAAAACTGATTTGATCAGTTTTGTTTTATAGTGAATTTGTAAAGTGACACCCAAAACATGAAGAAGAAAGTTGCTTAGACTTTCTCAACAACCTGGCTGAATACACTAATCCTAATGGGACTACTATATAATAGTTGAGCCATAGGTTTGGCTTTGACTGTGGGGATGGCTGAATGGACAGGATGACTGGCATGGGTATAAAAGAAATGGACAACTACTGACAGGCTGCAGTTAACTAGATTAAGTGCATGTTTATGTTGATCAGTCTGACTAGTATTATATTGGAAGTTTAGTCCTCAGAATGTGAACTCTTTAATTTGTTCCCAAACATTACCCCAGATGTCCAATAAAATCTGTACTAAACCTTACAACATAATTTTGGATTTTGCAAAATTGACAGGTTTATGTCAGAGGGCAGAATCCTGTTGGTGAATTTGCTGGTATAAATGCCTGTTAGGCCAAGGGAGATACTTTTGGAGGCATTATGTAATATGTATCTGGTACCTCTGTGTGAAGTGCCTTTGCCCCAGGTATACAGTGGCAGCCAGGTGGTTCCCAGGCCCTGTTTCATTACCCACCCATGGATTGGCTGTGAGGATGTGTTTAGGTGTTTTCTGAGTCTGGCTGCACAGCTGAAAAGGGAGAAGCAGATTTTGCCCTGGCATAAGAATCGTGGCTGCTTCCCTGGCTGCACAGTGACAGCTTGGTGGCACTCAGATGCACCCTCACAGCCAGTCAGTGGACTGGGGAGTGCTATACCTGGGAGTTACCTAGCTGTTCCTATATAGACGAGGACAAACGAGCAATCTGGGCCATCTGCATAACTACTCTGATGAAACTTCATGCTCTGTGAGTGGTCTAATAACATCTTGGCCACAGTATCACATCAGTTTTCCCTCCAGAGCATAGGTGGCCTGACAGTTTCTCTGAGCATGTACGGCTAAGGAAGGGCCATCTACACAGAGACATCTTACACAACCTATTCAACAGCATCCTGGAAATAGAGTCCAAAGCCCCCATTAAAATGAACATGCTGCAAGTTTCCTCCCACCTTAAACTGGTTTATTTCTCTCCCGAGTGGGTGAGAGAAGCAGTGGTCCAGAGTAGATGAGAACAGAAACCAATGTGTTCCATTCTCAGAGTTGTGGTCTCCCATCCAAGCTTAGCAACTTAGCACCTAAATACATTACATGTTTATTCACAATGACCAAAAGACTTAGGGCATTGTTTTAAAATTTCTCCATGATTTGGGGAACCTCCCAATTTTGCCTTTGGGAGGAAAGATTAGCTAGATTAACCTTTTGGGTGGAATCCATCTGGGCCTTGAGCTGACAGATTAAACATTTCATTTCATTTCTAGTCACAGAGGGCTATTGTGGAAGATGTAAAGGTATAAAATCTGTGAGATTACCAGTGACATTGAAGTAGTCATACATATGGTTGTTAAATATTCCTTTCTATGTATTTGCAAGGCCTAGGCAGTCAATAGGGCCAGTTCAATCAGTAAGGGCAGTTGTCATGAGGGCCAAAAATGGTTTTTCTTGGATCATGAGCCCTTTATACGTAGGTCCTATCTCTTATTTTAATAGGGGCAATAATAGTTTTATACTGCTTTTTCAACCTATAGTATTTTGCTGGAAGAACATCTGCTTTGCTTCTACAGCCAGACTGCTGCAAAGCATGTACATGATTTTTCCATAGTTGGCTTTCTCTATCATATTAAGGTTTAGAATTGTTAAATTATGTTGGGACATGAAGTCTACTTCTCCAGGAAAGCATAGATGCTAAGTGAATGTAGCCAAATTACAAACAGCTTTGTGGCAGAATGCACTATTCTAGTTATCACCCACCCCTTGGGGTCCATTTAAGCCATTAATAACAGAGCAAACTGTCCACAAGTATGGACAACGTAAAGGATGGCAAATGATACACCTTACACTATCACACTAATGAGTGGAAAGTGGTTACTAGTTGTATGAGCTTACATGGAAATCACAGAATCCAGTTCTCACTTTAGGAGTTTTCTAGCCAGCCTTCAACTGTGGGGAAGAACTTCATAGCTTATGGAGAGGTTTATTCAAGCACTGGTCCTGAGAATGCTGGGTAGAGTGTAATCCTCTGCAGTTCCACTCATGTTTCTAGAATGCAAGGAAAGGTAAGTGTGTGCTCCCTTGGGCATTTAGTGGCTGGGAGAAGGTATGGGGCATCCATGTAGCAGCCAGGAGCAAACAGCAGCTGTGCCCCTTCCAGATCTCTGGTGAGTACACTGGAGAACTGGAAGGGAGAGGCATGCCCTTTTCTGTCAGCTACTGCTTGGGTGCCCTATAGCCTCCCCCAGCTATAGGGATATGTGCCTTCCTCTTCCAGCAGGGGAGTTGGGCAAGGCATTCCACAAGGAGCTACCGGATAATTCCTTATGCAATGGCTATAAAAGATAATGCACACATGCCACCAACAGGATTCTGGCCATTGTGTTTTAGCATATACCAAAAAGCTGCTTTGCTATAAGGCTGCACACGTATGGATGTAAGCTTTATTGATGTCAGTGGGACCTCTGTGCAAGTACACATTGGGTCAGGCTGCATGTGTTATACATAAAGTTTAATAAAATGCAGGAAATTGGATTTCATTTCAACCCAGTCTGTTTCCTACATAAATTTCTATGCCATAATAGCATTTACTTCCTATTCTGAAACGGAAGACCATCGGCCAATTTAAAAAACACATACCGATTGTTTAGTGAACAAGTCTGGACAGTGGTACAATGGCTATATTTTTATACAGAGATGACTGAGCATTAAAAATTCCCTTAACTGTTTTCTCTGAGACTCCTCTTAGTGGTATACCCATATTGAGTGTTTCACATAGTTTGTTTGCTTTTTGTTTGCTTACTAAAATACTAGCTTTTTAAAAAACGTATGTTGATCTGTCAAACACTATGAACACATCTTGCTCCCTTAACGCTATTACAGCTTCTGACTTTTACACACACATCAATCTTGAATACAGGGGAAATACTGCATATTTCAAATATAACTTAATGTTGGAACTAGATCTGGCATTATAAGCATATACCATATACTGAAGAACAGTTTGCAATAAATTTGGGCAGGGGTAACATGCGAACAGCAGTCATGTCACAGAGAAAATGGCCAAAGATGTAATTCCAGATGCGGTTGCAAGGGCTGGACCCCAGATACTATCCAAGTAAATAGTGGCGTGTGAAGTAGGTCCGTCTGCCTAGGCTTCTTCCTTCTGCAGAAAAGTCTCTCTGTCTTCCAGCTTTGGTAAAGGAATGTTACCTAATAGAAATGATAAAAGTGGCTGGGATTAAACTACTTGAGGGTACAGGTTTTATTTTAAGAGCGCCAAGCAGTCTTTCCTGCACACAAGTGCTCTTAAAGCACAATGTGCCATGTTACCTGGTGGTGCAACAAAATATTCTTCCACTGTTTGCTTAGCTTTCTCGAGTAACTCCTGAGCGCAGTTGCCTTCTGTGACGCTGTCGTCTCTGAGGTACAGACACCTGTGGCAAAAAAACCAGACCATTAGCTTCCTAGATGTAGCATGGAAAATATGGCGGGGGGGGGGGGCTCAGCAGTTTTTCATCATTGTGGGTCAGTCCCCACGTGAGCCTTCTGGTTGCATTTCTGATAGTGGCAATGCGCACATTCAGGCCCCTTGTTACTTCCTTCAAAGGCAAGTAATTTGTGACAGGGTGCAAAGTCTTCCTACCCAGTTCTGTGCTAGTCTAGATGTTCTGTTTTGGACTATACTTACACTAGTGCAAGATATGCTTTTGACTCTTCAGACCCCATGTCAACTCCATTTTATAATGGCGTAAGAATGCCTTTGTGTCAACTCTGACTCATTGGGACTGTACCATAGGGTTTTCTTGGCAAGGTCAAGTCAGAAGGGGTTTGCCTTTGCTTTCCTCTGAGGCGGAGTGTGTGACTTTTGCCCAAGTTCACCCATTAGCTTTCCCTAGGAAAGTGGGATTTGAACCCTGGTCTCATGGAGCCTGGTACAATACTCAGAACCCTTATGCTATGCAGAGCCCTAGTCCAACACTCAAACCGCTACACCAACTCCCAGAAATCCCTAGCCTTGAGCCGGGGCAGTTAAAGTGGTACCAAACTGGGTTATTTTCCCAGTGTGGATGCAGCCAAATATAACCAATGGCTCTGTAGGCAGTACTGTATTATGATGGGAAATAAATCCTCAGAGTGAGCAGGAGCTGCTCTGTGCCCCTGACACTCACCTGTCTTCCAATACTGACTCCATGGGCTCGATTCCGTCAGTGTTAACTGTGTGCAGCTGCTCAGCAAACTCAATGGCTTTCTCCAGACGCTCCACACCCTCCCAATTGCGAAAGTCCACCAGCGCCAGGCGCTCCAAGTGGTCCAGCAATTCCACAGTGGCCCTTTGCTCCTGAAAGGAAGGCACGAGAAGGCACCACATCTTTAGGCCCTGCAGAGAAGGTGAAGCAAACAAAGACATCCCCAAAAGAGAGGGGGGAAAGGACCTTGCAGCCTCCTTGAGACAAAGGTCCCAAACCCACTGCAGAAAGAATCCAGTTTGAGGGCGCTTTGACCGCCCTGGCTCAATGCTAGGGAGTTCTGGCCTTTTGTGAGGCACTGAGCCGTCTCTGTCAGAGAGCTCTGGGGCCACAAGAGACTCCAATTCCCAGGATGCCCTAGCCCTGAGCCAGGGCAGCTCAAGCGGCCCCGAACCGGATTATTTCGGCGTGTGTGTGTTTTGGACCTAAGGCTGGATCCACACCGCAGCATCAGTGCTGGACTTAGGGATACAACCAATGATTCTGTCGCTCCGCCACAAACTACAATTCCCAGAATCCCACAGGGCAGTGAAAGCGGCATCAAACAGCACTAATGTTGCAGTGTAGTTCCCACTGGAAGAGGAACCAGGAGGCCTGCTTAGGAAGCCGTCTGCACACGCTCAGAGGACTCTGTTGAAGCCTCACCCGGCAGGTTCCCGCTCCGAGGGGCCTCTGGCCGGAGAGGCCGCCCCGAGTGCCAAAGGCGGCCCGGAGCAAGAAAGAGAGACGCGCGGCCCACATCCCGCCTACGCTCTAGGCCTTGGGCGCCGGAGCGGAAGTGACGTCCTTTGGAGGCGCCGCGCTCGGGCTCTTCCTTCCGGCCGCGGCTTGGGCTGCAGTGCTGACTGCGAGGGACTAGGCCCCGCTGCCGCCATGAACAGCGTCGGCGAGGCTTGTACGGAGCTGAAGCGGGAGTACGACCAGTGCTTCAACCGCTGGTTCGCCGAGAAGTTCCTGAAGGGCGAGGCCCGAGGAGGAGGAGGCGAAGGCGGCGACCGCGACCCCTGCCTCCAGCTCTTCAAGCGCTACCAGCTCTGCGTCCAGGCAAGGCCTTCCCTTCTCGGATCCCCAGTTTGGCCCCATGGGCGAGGGAATTCTGGGAGTTGGAGTTTGTTGTGGGCCCAGAGTGGAGCAGAGCTCCGGGCCCCACAATAAACTCCAGCTCCCAGAATTCCATGCATCATTGAAACAGCATACCTCCAAAGTGACCCGAAGCAGCATTATTTTGGCCTGTCTGTATGGAGCCTTAGCATTCTCAAAATCAGGTTCTGTTTTCTTTCTCCCCTTCACAGAAAGCTATTAAAGAGAAAGAGATACCTATCGAAGGGCTGGAGTTCATGGGCCCCAGCAAAGGAAAGTCTGAGAACTCTTCTTGACCACCATGGCTTCTGAAGAATGATCTTTTGAACGCTGAAAGACAGGCAAGCTTAGTTGGCTGGTATCCACAGGATCGGACTAGCTGTGCTTTTGGAGCAGATGACAAACCGAGATCCAAAGACTCTTCTCCGCCACAGTATCTATCTCAAATCTAGTAGCTGCGTTTCCATGTTTAAGGACAACTGGGGATGGGTTTTAACATGTGTGT
Organism: Sceloporus undulatus; assembly: GCF_019175285.1. Classification (NCBI taxonomy): domain Eukaryota; kingdom Metazoa; phylum Chordata; class Lepidosauria; order Squamata; family Phrynosomatidae; genus Sceloporus; species Sceloporus undulatus. The sequence continues at coordinate 813,222 of NC_056531.1, read as the reverse complement.
ATGTACTGATGGCTCTTTCAGATCTTCGGTTGAATGTATTTCTAATACCTTAATCAGGGAGAACTGTACGTCCGGCTTATGATCTTATTTATGGAAGCTGAACAGTACTGTTAAAACGAATGTCATGGGCTCTGATTGGTACATTAATTGATATGTTCGGTTTCCATAAGTCTCTCCTGTCACTCAGGACCACTTCAAAAAAAGGCTGCAGTGGCACTCTTACCTTATTTAGGGATAAAAAATGCAGCATTCAAGGAGAATTGTGCTTCAGAGATATTGTGCCCTTTGTGCAGAAGACGGTATTCTGCTGCGCATGCTTGTTGTTATATAAACGTAGTGTTTCTTTGCACTAAGGCGACAGAGCAAAAGCCACTCAAAACTAGGAAGCCCCAAGCTGGTGCGAGAGCTTTGCATGCACCACCTTGGTTTTTTCACTTGCAGTGTCTTGTGAGAGACTAAACCTTCATATCTATTTGCATCCAGCCATGTCATTGATAAAGGCCTGGCTTTTGCAGCCAGAACTGGTCTTAGGTCGAGCACTAATATGAGGGGTGACCTTCTGTCACGTTGATGTTCTTGTGGAGGCACCCATCTTGGTGCGCTTTAGATTCTGTAACACAGAACCCAGAGGACCCTATCAAGAAGGCTGTTTGCTGTTGCTTGGGCCTTGCCAGCAAATTCTGTTTTATAGAAAAAGCAGTTTTGAAGGAAGCACTTTATGGAAAGCTGACCTTTGGAGGGGCAGAAACGCTAGCTTAATTTGGAGAAACAAACCCACCTGCCCTGGTGGTGTGGTGCTAAAGCACAGCCAAGGACTTGCAGTGCGTGAATAGGTCTGGCATCAACATGTAGTAGTCCAGCTGGGCATGTCCAGGACCCATGACCACCATAATTTATACCTTTAATGTACATAATCTTCCTGGCAACCTCTGGGCCCAACCTTGCTCTACTGTAGCAACCCACCTGAAATGTTACACTGGGGCTCAGAGGCATGAGATGGGGGAGATGGCAATTGAAGCCACCAGCCTTGGCACTTTGCTCACTGTTAAGCTCAGCTGTGCCCTACATATCTTCTCCAAAGTGCTGCCCTGGGGGAGCTGCTAACAAACTTACTAGACACAGGTAGTAGAGTGCTCAGATTTCAAGACCCAACACTGGGAGGCAGCCATCCCAATTGCTAGTGGGGAGGGGATGGCGAGTCCCTTCTCCAACCAAGCTTGTGCAGAACTTAGCTACCTGTACTTCAAAGAGAAGAAAAAGGCTCCTTGATTGTGGTTGCTGCTGTAAAAGTTTCTTACCACAGGAAGTGCCTTATATCCGATCACTCTGTATATGTGTGCATGTTCCGCTATGGGCAATAATAGGAATTGAATTAGACAAATAAAATGTAGAACTGCAGTGACTTGTTATGGGCTGTCTTTTTTTGAGGGGGGTATTACTTTGGATCATGATGAGTAAAGCTAAGAGGTGTCTCTGCATCAGCTGCTCTTGACCTATGGACAAATCATATCAGTGGTGCAACTGTGGCTCCTTGCCTGACAGTTCCAGACAGCATAACCATATTCTTGGTGAGGATGCTTCCTTGAAGGTACTGTGCTATTCATTATCGACAACCTCAGAGTCTTCTCAATACAGGGACCCCGGCTGTGAAAAGTTGATACCACATCTTGTAAGCTTTTGGCATCTACTGAAAAGGTGTCTATCCACCCAGGCTTTGGGCTGAATTTTTGTCGCTGTGGAGCTGGAAGCAATTTTGGGTGGAATCAGTAGAGCTGTACCAACACTGCTCCAGCTTCAGAATAAAAAAATCTAATAGTAAGTACCTAGTTGGTTACCTATTTACTTTCATAGGAATTTAGGAAAGTTTTTTTGTTCCAATATTTAAAACAAATGTATTTGATGTCCTATCATTCTAAGTAACCAGATGATTCATGGGGTGGGTAATAAAATGACTTATGCTACCATTCCACTACAATAAATTTGGTATTACTAATTCATACACCTTTATGACCGAGTCAGAATCAGAAGAAAAATGGAGAGTCGGTTAAGGGTCTGGCATACTAACTCCATAGCCCTGTTTGCTATTCAACTGTATATGGGCTCTCCCATTTTTTTTACTGTATACTATATGTGTTTTATTACAGTGCTTTCTCTTATAAATACTGCTTCCACAAGACATTCCCCCTATATGAGCTCAATGTATACAGCTTCCCTTCTGTCAATACTAGATAAGACAGAATTCAGTGAAACGTTTGAACAGATGTTTTATTTTTTAAGTGACCTCTAGTCAAACACAGACTGCCAGAGGTCAGAACGCCTTTCATAATTTGACAGTACACGGAATGCATTAACTTTTATACTGTGGGTCCCAACCTAGGCTCTGGTCCAGCTACCTTCAATGGTTCCTGTGGTGTCGTGGTCCACTTGCTTAATGGTCATCTTCATAGCCAGTTGGGAGCGGATTAACATGGGGGTTATGGAAAAGAGTATGGTTCCCATCACCCCAAGGGAAGGGCTGTTAAGAGACAAGAAACAGCAATATTAGCCTGTGACAGTGAGCCACACTGAAAGAAATCTAGTAGTTTAAAAAAGATGTTCTTCCAGACATGAATTTTCCAAAGCAATGTGACACTGGATCTGTAGAGCAATAGGTTAATTCTTCACAAAAGTGCTACAAAGCAAAAGCATGTGTGGTACAGAAACTACCATCTCCAACTTTCTTACTGGCAAGTTTATACTTTCCACTTTAACAACTATGCTTGGAGGAGGTAACAATTTAAAAGGGACCAATAAAAATGCTGTAACTGTGAGAGACTTAGGAACAGAGCTGCCATTAAACACACCTTCATTATAAAATGCTCCTTTAAATCCAGCCACCCAGACCTACTCTTGGAAACCAGTTCTGAAGTTGAGAATCACCAGCTTAAGTTTCCATTTGCCAGTGGCCACTAGCCTTTTAAATAGGGGGGGGGGGCCTAATGCAGGAGTGAGGAGCCTTTGGCATATCTCCTGTTTCAGTTAAACTGCCAGTTTAAAGAGAGAGCTGTAACCGGGGCGGCGAGTCTAAGACCTTGGTCCGGATGCGAAGATGCGAGTAAGGAATGAACTCTGGCCTCTCGTGTTCCTGTTGAGCCTTCAGGTAGCAGTTCAGCATGCAAACAGCGACGCCAGGAAGGGCAACCACAAAGGACAGGATCTTCCATGTGCGAGCTAAATATGGAAAGAGACACACAGAGAGAGCTTCAGGGGTTGGCCATTCTTAGCACCAGTATAACTGAAGATCACTGTCCTTCTAGAACATGGCCACACAAACATGAATACATACATATATATATGTGTGTGTGTGTGTGTGTATTATACATATACACACACACAATATGCAATACACTTCCCAAAATCCCCTAGCCTTGAGCCATGGCAGTTAGTGAGGTCAAACCAATTGATTTCTGCAGTGTGAATGCAGCCTTGAGCTCCATTTTACAGGCCTCTGTTGAGAAAGGAGGTTGAGTGGATCTTACGTTAAAAAATACCATCCATCTATCTATCTAGATCTAGATCTGGGTCCTCTTCCGCTGCTGCTGCTGCTCCTGGGGATTGTGGGACCTGCAGTGCCCCCCTTCCAGTTTGGCTAGGCCTAAGAGGCGGAGCCCCTTTCCGCAAGGTCACCCGGTCATGGAGGCCCCAGCCGGAGCCCAACCTACCGGAGCCATCCCCTCCGTGCCCCGCCGCGGCCGCCGACAGGAGCCTGCTCAGCCGGGCCCCAGGAGCCGGAGCCCGCAACTGCCGGGAGAGCCTGCCAAGCCCCGCCGCTGCCATGGCCGCCATGTCTCCTTCTCCCCCAAGGTCTGCTCTAGCCCTTCGCGCCTGCGCTCTCGAGGAACCGGAAAGGCGTCGGCGTCGGCAACAGGCGCGGGGGGATGACGTCACAAGGCCGCGGCCTTAGCATGCAAAGCCGCCGAGCACGCTCTGGCGTAGAGCTACGAAAGTAGAGTCACAGCAGGCGGCGGATTCCGGGTTCGGGGAGGCCAAGCCTTCTTCCCTGGAACTCCATGGGACTGGAGCAAGGAAGCCCCTAGGCCCAAGGCTTTGGGATTCTGGGACTGGTAGTTTCCTCTCAGGCCCACACAACAAACTGCACATTCCCAAGACCTCACACCACAGAGCCAGGGCTGTTCAAGTGGGCTCAAACCGGATTCTTTCAGCAGTGTGGAAAGGGGTTGAGGATGGAGTGGCCGTCCCTCAGCTTCAATGGAGCTGAGGGCCTTTGTAGGGGAAGCTCTGCACATCAGGAGCCAGTCCGCACAAAGGCGACAGGTTTTCCCGCCTCACCTGAGGCCAAGGCATTTGAAGCATTAGTTTCTTGACTAAACCCACTGAGAGTGTCTTTGCAGTCTTTGGGCCCAACCCTGAGCATCTGGAAGCAGCTTCACAGAAAGGAAAACCACCAAGTGTACTGGTTTACCTCAGTCGACAAAACTTCTCTTCTTCGGAAATAAAATGGTTTGAGTCCCACTTTAACTGCCATGGCACAAGGCTATGGAATTCTGGGAAATGCCGTTTGACGAGGCTCCAGAGCGGAGCCCTGGTGAACCCTGGCCTCCCAGAGTCCTTCAAGGCACCTCCAACTCATGGCGACCCTCTTCTAGTGTGTTCTGGACAAAACCTTCTGAGAAGGTTTGCTTTTGGCTTCTTTGGAAGCTGAGAGCGTTCTTTCTTAGGCACACAATCTAGCGATAGCATTCAAGAGCGCTGGAATGGATCTGGGTGAAAGGAACCCTTTGGTTGGAGCAGAGGATGGCCAGCTTCCTTAGTTTAGCTCTTTAAAAAGATATATATTTTTTAAATTGGAATGGTTTTTAAATTTCCAACTGTAACATAAAAGTGGGGGACAACCGGTTTCCTCATTTGAGCCTGAAGGCACTTATGATTTTGAGATCCACTCAACCTCCTTTCTCAACAGAGCCCTGCAAAATGGAGCTCAAAGCGGCATTCACACTGCAGAAATCTGGTTTGACCTCACTTTAACTGCCATGGCTCGAGGCTAGGGAACTCTGGGAAGTGTCGTTTGTTGCGGCACCATAGACCTCCGAAAGAGAAGGGCTCAGTGTCTCACAAAATTACAAATCCCAGGATTCCATAGCACGGGGCCAGGGTCAAACTAGATCCCACTTTTTCAGTTGCTTTTCAAAAGCTCCAACGTCTCTCTACCACTTTCCCCTTTTGTTCTCAGCGGACCGATATTCTGAGTTTGGTGTTCCTTGAATTATAGGAATGTTGGGGTCGCCATTCTCACCAGGAAACGTCAATCAATCAGTCCCATTCCGAAATCCAGACTACAGTCAAACTTGATCCTGCAATAAAAGTACTGTATTGGGTCATTCAGTTGCAATACCTGGGAGTGCAATGTGGTGGCAGGCTATGCATTCTGTCTCTGAAGAGGGACAGCATTTCAGGTTTTGCATTTTGCAGACTCAAAGAAGGTCAGCTCCAGTGATGTAGTAGTCCTTCACAGGGTCACTGTAAGGATAAAATGGGGAGAGACTCCTATTTTTGTGTCTGCTTTTCACTGGTTCTGGTTTATATGTGTGTGTGTGTGTGTGTGATTTAATCAGTGTTTCGAACTCTCCGTAGAAGCCAAGATGACTAACTTGAGCCACATCATGAGAAGACAAAACAATAGGAAAAACAATCATGCTAGGAAAGGTAGAGGGTGGGAGAAAAAGAGGTAGAACACATATCAGATGGATAGACGCAGGGTGCATCCATACTGCAGAAATGATCCAGTTTGATGCCACTTTAACCTGCCACAGCTTAATGCCATAGAACCCTGGGATTTGTAGTTTTGTAAGACATTTTGCCTTCTCTGTCCAAGAGCTGACCTCGGGCAAGAATGCAAACTACTTTTGTACGTTGAACTCAGTTTCCAGCATCCAAGTAAGCTGGGGACAGGGGGGGAGATCAGGAAGAGGAGAAAGAAAGTGGGACATTGGAAAAGCAGCTGAAAAAGTGGGACAGCAGAGGTTTAATCTGGACTATCCCTGCCACCTGGCTACAACAGTGGCCAAAATTGGACAGGATGCCATCTGGTTCCCTATTCACTCCTGTCTTTGGTCCCTGTAACCTCTCTGTTAATTTTCAAAGCAATTCCAAAGGGGCAAAAGTCCATTCCTCAGTAGTGAAAGTAGAGGGACTATGTACATTTCTTTGTAGTAAAGCCACTCACTCTCACGTCAACTTTGATACTGGCAGTGGACAGATTTTTAAGAAATTGGCATTTTTAACCAAATGATTGTCTATCCACAGGGACACCTAGTCCTGGTTTTTGGACACTCAGTGGAGACCAAAGGACACATCCAATTTAAGCAGTGAACCACATGGTCCCCGTCCCTGCTTCAGTGTCTTCCACAAAGCAAGCATGAAAATAATCCCCAAACATTTTGCAACTTTTTGTGCATTTTAAAAAGTTTCAGTGAGGAGTCTTGAGGGGGTTTCTCTTTGTTTTCCATTTGAGTATTTTGTGGCATTGGGCGGGTTAATAAACACTGCTAGACTACTGATGTGTGTAAAATGTAGTTGTAGCTTTGCATTGACTTCTTCCATACGTATCTATATCTTTTAAAGGCAATCTGACTGTCAGCACTGTAGTGGAGAAGCTTCCTTGCGGAGAATGGACACTCAGGAACCATTTCTTTTTCAAAGCCTTGGGGTACTAATGGTCATCTCCCTCTGCAGCTGTGAATCTGCCAGTCCTGTCCGACCAGAGAAAATGAAGGGACAACAGAGAAGTGTAGCAAAGAAGATCAAGGAAAAGGTACTTCTCTGGTCTCCTTCTGTCTTCATCTGTCTGGAAAATGTTTGCTTATCCTCACCTCTGTGTCCCTTGCAATCTTGTTCTGCTCCATGAGCAGGTTCTCCCCTCTTTTTTTTTTAAGTAGTGGTGGTGTTATGTCCATTTTGCAAGGCGGGAGAAGGGAGGGAGGTGTGTGGAATGCCATTGTCCTGCCTTTCAGTCTGGCTGTGGAAAAGCTGTGCAAATCTTCATTTAAAGGCCCTGGGAACTGGGTCTCCGGAGGAGGGGTTTCACTCCAGGGTTTGGGTGGAGGGAGACATGTTCACCAGACTCCAGGCCCTTGCAGCTGAGCAAGTGAGTGGGCCAACCGGGAGTCCTTTCCCCTTCCTTTGCTCTGTTTCTCTTGGAAGGAACAGTAGAACTAGGCATTCTGTACGCACCCTCCAACATTTCACAGATGAAAATCAGGACATGTGTGGCCAAGTAACAGCAGCATGTGGTGTAGATGGCAAAAGTCAATAATGAGAAAGAATATCTAAGCCAGGAAAGGCTGCAGCAGTTTGCTTTTGACTGAGCTTACTGGGAAGGGAAAGATTCGGCCCCCTCCTCTCCCCCCTCCCTTACTGAGTTAACTGAGAGCAAACTACTTTTGTGTCTTGAACTCAGTTTGCAGCAAAAGAAGTAAACTGAGGGGAGGAGAGAAAAGCAAGGACATTTGAAAAGCAGTGGAGAAAGTGGGACAACAGAGGATAAGTGGGGACTGTCTCTGCCAAATTGGGACAATGGGAAGGGACAGCATTCTGCCAAAGAAAGTACATCTTTTTCCGCCTCCTGTCTAACTGCTCCCTTCCTCCTCTGATTATCCATTTTGAGAGATATGGAGAACAAGTTGTTCTTTTCCTCTTGGCCTTTTGTTAAAAAAAAAAGGTAACATCATGTGGCCTTGTTCGCTCGATAGCAGAAAACAGCTCATTCTCTCCTCTCTCCCATTCTGGAGGAACACGGCACTCTGCTTCGAGCAGCCTGGCCAAAATGTACGCATGAACTCTGGAGGACCGCTGCGAGGGTTTTGTGTGGGAGAGAGACTCTTCTTTGTGATGCTTGAACAGGGTTGAGTGTTCTGTTGGCAGGGACTTGGGTGCAGGTTGCCCGCCTCAGGCCCACCTATATTGCAGCGGAGCAACAAATTTGCTGGTGGGGAAGGCTGTCGGAGCAACCGCCTGGGCTTCTCTTCCATCACAGAAGTGGGCCAAGGGGTCTTGGGGAGAGACTGGCCAAGCCTCTTGAGACCCTACAGAGGAGCAAAGCAGGCGGACGGATGGAAAAGACCAGAAAGTCCCTGATTTTGTTTCTGTTCTTGCCCCACTTGTTTTGGAGGTCCATGCACGTTTGGTTTGCCCCAGAATATTTTCTTCTAGCCCCCAGTAGGATCAGAGCCTTTTCCTGCCAGCTCCCCATCTAAACCCTGTCTAAAATCAGAAAGAAGAGGTACAAAATCGGGGACTTTTCCATCTGTCTGTATGAGCCTTGAAGTCAGCCAAGGACACCAGGGTGAAAAGTGGGAGGAAGAGGGGGTAAATGGGACACTGGAAAAGCCACTGAAAAAGTGGGATGGCAGAGAAGTAACTGTCCTTGCCAAACTGGGACAATTGGAGGGTATGTGGTCATGCTGGAGAGTGGATTCTAGAAGTGGCTGTTCCCCCCCACCCTCACAAGAAAGACCCTTTTATCATCTCTGCCCAGATGGGAGTATCTGAACTGCCGCACTGTGGTCCGTTCACAAAAAGAACCTCTCCTCCTTTCTCATCCCTGGGTCCACCATTTTAGCTCCAGCCAGGCAGCCTGCTCTCTTCCCCTCAAAGTAATTAAACAGTCCAGCTCTTCTCCTGTGACCCGGAGGGGGCTCCCATCTTGCTCTCATTTCCACATGAAAGGCACCCTGAGGGAAGCCAAGCAGGGTGCAGGGAGGTCTTTCCTCCCTTCTTTTCAGATTCATAAGGAGGCCCAGACTATAAATAAATCCTTCTTGGGAAAACAAGGGCTTTGATGGAGTTGGAGGCTGGGCCCATGCCTGTGAAAGGGAGTGCGGGTGCATGCAATGTCACTTACACCTGTGGTGGGTGGGAGAGAGGGGGACAAAGGCTCTGTGGAGTCTGCAACCTGACAACGGAGGCATTAATCAGCAAGCGCATCTTAGGCTTATGGCAACCATTGCCTGTTTAGATCAGCCTGCCTCCCCTTCTTAATACTTCTTAATATTGGCACTGATCTGTACATATAGCTTGGATGAGATGCAGTGTGGCGCGAGTGGCCAAACAGGGCTGTTTCAAATGCCCCGTCAGCCAAAGGTGGTCATTACCCCATCTACCCAAACTCTAGGACCAGTCCTCAAGAGTGTGGGGAGTAGTGTCAGCAGAGGGCATTCAAGTCAGGGGCATAACTATATTACATGATAGCCCTATTCAGGTATTCTAAAGCTTGATCATAGTAAGAGCAGTTGAACGTATATAAATCTGGAGGCCAAAATAGAAATCCAAAGAAAAGTGGAACCTGGTGAAAGAAAAAGGTCATCCCTGGATACATTTGAGAAGATGCTTTCAAGTGAGCTCTTAAAAGATTTAAATGTTTTGTGTATGAAAGGCTGACCCAAACTGGTGATTGAATTTCACATGTGCATAGGGCTAGGATGGGATAAAAAGTTTTCTGAAACACACTGAGCTGCTCTTCTTTTTTTGCAATGGATGAACCTATCCCAGTCAACTTATCTGCATTGACTCACCATTCCAAAACAGAAAGAAGGCCTCCTTTAGCAACAGCTCCTTTGGTGAAACCAATTGGTTTCCTTTAACTCCATTACCAAAAAGGTTTCAGGCCTCTGAGTGGGATACTGGTTTTGCATCCTGAGCCAAAAGCTTCTGAGCTATTCTTGGGCCAGTCACTATTTTTCAGCCTGATCTCCCTCTCGGGGTTGTTGTGTGAGTCAAATGGGAGAGGGAACAGCCCCTGGGCACCTTGGAGGCTGAGCAGGGTAGGAAAATATCAACTCAACCTGTTCCAAAGCCGTAACAAGATGCCTTTCTTTGCAGTCTTGAGCCTTGGTTGTCCCAAAAGCACCTTGCTTTTTAAAATTCTTCTTCTTCTTCTCTGAGAAAACACCAGTGAAACTGGTCAAGTGCTGTTCCTAATTGGTGTCCTCATTAGAGGCAATAATTAGTACTGTGCCTAGCCAAGGGCTCACCATGTCCCAGGCTTAGAGAGAAAAGGCAACCAACTTGGCTCGAATGCCTTCATACAAAGCTATGATGATGAGGCCACGCTTAGAATACGTCATCCATTTTTGGTCGCTGCATTTCAAAAGGGGGCATTGTGGATCTGGAGAAGGGACCGAAATGGGCAACCAAACGGACCAAGGGGCTGGAACAGTGCTCCTGAGAAGAAAGGCACTGACAAGCACTCTGAGGAACATCCTTGGGCGCTGGATAGACTTAGCTTGGACAACTACCAGGGGCTCATCCACCCTGCCTTCTCCATCTTGGAAAGACTAAGTGGGATCCTGTGCCTTTTCTGGTTGTGTTGAAAAGGGCATTTCAGAAAGTGTGGCTGGTCACACAACCAGGTAACAAGCCATACCTATTGAAATCCTGTCTTCTAAAGGTACAGGAGCCCACTCCAGTTTTTACTCCGGCAACATTCTTCTCCTTGTTGTGTGTTTTCAAGTCCTTTCTGTCTTACGGCGACCCTATCTCACGGTTTTCTGGGGCTGAGAATGTGTAACTTACCCAAGGTCACCCCATAGGTTTCCATGGCTTAGCGGGAAATCAAACCCTGGTCTCCAGCATTTGTAGTCCAGTGCTCAAACAACACCACTCTGCTCTCAACATTATTCTACATTATTTGACCGGTCTCAAAATCTGGATGCAATCTGGCCCTGAAGGTACCTTGCCAACAAACCTTTTCTTTTTTCACTCCATAAAGTCTCAACTTTTCCTTGAGTGTTTCAGATGGGCACAGGGACTCTCCCCACATTCAGGTGGGATCGTGGCCAAGCCCTCTCCCTCTTGCCATACGCTGGGAGGTGAAGCCAGATTTCTGGCCCCAAAATAAGTATGTCAGCAGAGGTGGCCAACGAAAGAAGCGATTAGATCTGCCAGTCGTATTTCTAGACAGGAACCAGTAAGCACCCTAAGCCGGTAAGCAGCAACCTATTAAACTACGTTCACCTTGGTGACTCCACCCTGGTGATGCATAGCTTTGGGATGAAACAGTGGTAATCTGCTTGCTTCTCGCTCTCCTGAGATGACTTAGCTGCAACTGTTTCCCGTAAAATTATCTTTACTCAGTGGTGTGTAAGCCACAAGTTCAAGAAGTTTGAGCCAGGAACTCCTGGTTTGAGGCTAGGGATGAAGTGCAGCAGGATGGACAGCCGCTAAGGTTGTTGTGTCTCTTCAAGTCATTTCTGACTTATGGGGACCCCAAGGCAAACCTATCCCAGGGTTTTCTTGGCAGAATTGCTTCAGAGGGGGTTTGCCATTGCCTTCCTTTGAGGCTGAGAAAGTGTGACATGACCAAAGTTATCCAGTAGGTTTCCATACCCAAGGAGGAATTGAATCCTGATCTCCAGAGTAAAACCTGTTAGTGAATTGTCATCGTTTTCTTGGATCACGGCCCAGGATTTTAGCAAATTTGGGCAAGAAGCTGAATTATTTATCATCAATCAGATTATGATGATATTGTTGTTTTGAGCTCTGTATCTTAGGGAAATGTGAGTTTCCCGGGTGGCAGGGAAGAGCTGCCTCTGCCTCTACTTCCATGGGTCAGAAGGGAGTCTCTCCCTGCCACCTCTCATTGGAACCCCAGCACTGAAGCCACAATGCTTTGTGATACAGTGGCTACCTTTGGCTAGGTCAAACATCCCCGCTAGTCCCTGCATTATTTGGCAAAGCCTCTTTCAAGTGCCAGATTCCTGATGTCTTACTCATGCCTAAGTTCCTCTACAGAAGCGGTTGGGCATTTTTGCCTGAGATGGGACGGCTACATTTGGTTCAAGGTCCCAGAAATGAAATTGTGCCTGTGACGCCATTGTGCATTGTACATGACTGTACCCCCTGCATGGCTGGCCATTGCGCATTAATGTTCATGTGCATTTGTGCCTGCATGCACATTACACTTTTGGCTGTGCATTGCATGTGAAAGTGAGCATTGGGTTGAGCAACTATTTCACTAATGTGGTGACATTGTGTAGCTGGAGCATAATGTTGCACTTGTCTTCTCCATGTTGCATCTCAGCAGTGATGTGTTCTCTAAACTCTGGGGAAAGTTTTGTTTGGGTTGACAGTTTCCAGAACCCCTAACCAGCACAGTCCTGGGGGACTCTGGGAGTTGGAGTCTGATGAGGAACTTTTCCTAGCCTTTGGCTTGACTCTATCACAGTCCAACTGGTGCAGACCCATGAAGTCAAGGACTGTGTAGCAAGTCTGCACAGATGCAAGTCCCACAAATTCAATGAGTCAACTCTAGTTGGGACCACCAAGACGGATTTAGGCACCTCCACTGATCCTTGAAGTTTCACAGCCCGCTTTCAGTTCTGCCAAGCATCTGCCGCTGGGCACGGTTGCCATTTTCCACCGGAACATTCTTTTCTCTCTTTCTCGGGGCGGCAAACCAGGGGGCAGGGAGGAAGGGGGGTGGGGGGGGGGGGGGTTGGCTGCTCCTTTCTCTGTCAGGGGAAAGTGACATTCTTTGGGGCACAACCCTGAGAGCACAGATGGGCCTCGGTGGGGGGGGGAGGGCAATGAATTTTTTCCAGCCCCCCTTTCTAGGAAATGACAAATGATGAGAGGACAAAAAAAGGCCCAGCCTCATATTTAATTGTGGAGGGGGGAGAGATGGAAAAGAGAGGCTGGACTCCCCCCATTCCACCCCATCTTTCTCCACTGGAGCCTCCTGAGAGGCTCTGTTGTCACCAGTTCCACAAAGGCCTGTGATAAATGAAAGGAACTGAGTCAGAAAGAGAGAAAGAAAAAGGGGGGAAAAGGAGAAGGAGAGAGAGAGAGGTCTCTTTTCTCTTTTGGGTCTCTTTCCCAGCTCCTGTTTGCTTGGCTGTCTCACCCGCTCCCATTGATCAGGCATGCGGAAACATTCTCCCTCCTGGACGCCCATTGTCACCAACCCGGTTGCCAGGCTGCGGTTGGCTTGAATAGCTCTGCTAAGCCAGGCTCCTCCAAACCCCTGCCATCCGGTGCTCTGGATACAGGCGAGGGCAGGCAGACACAGCTAGACCCCCCTCCCTTGGCTTCTCTTTTTCAGGCAGAGGCGATGGAGGGGGACACTCCTGGATCCAAGTGGGAGCGTGGCGGGGAAGGCCGAGGGGGTGACCTCGGACTTTTCCTGCATTCCCACACTGTGGGGCCTGCTTGAGGCCTGGGTGGCATGCATGGGGCCTAGCACCTGGCCACCAAGCACCATGAGAGCCCTTGGCCCTCGACTTGCCAGATCTCCCATCCTCAAGCCTCCGCTGCGGTCCTCAGGGCCAGAGGGAGGAATCTCAGGAAAGGAGCATTGCCTTGAAAAGGGAGGTGCCAGTTTTTTTGACTGGGGCAGTAAACTGTGCGACTGGCGGGGATGTTTCAAGTCTCTTGCATCAATGCAGACCCAGGGTCTACTTTTCATGAGGTTCCCAGGCCCCCCAATATCAGTGAGTTGATCCCTGAACTTTAAAGGAGCTGTCTAGGGTGCTGAAGCCGGTTGGGATTTGGCTCATCACTGTGGATACTGCCTTAAAAGTTTGGACTAATGTGCCAAATGCATCCTTCTGCCATAGAATGGTAGCCTCTAGCCATAACCAGATCCTTCAGTTTCCCATCCTGATGCCAAGTGAAGCAAAATTGTATTAGGATGTGGAGAAGGGCTCCCAATCTACTGATTTCTAGCTGAATCCCCTAGCCCAGTGGTTCCCAAACATTGGTCCTCTGGGTGTTTTGGATTTCAACTCCCAGAAACCCCATCCAGCTTGGCCAACAGTCAGGAATTCTGGGAGCTGAAGTCCAATACACCTGGAGGACCAAAGTTTGGGAACTGCTGCCTAGCCAGTGGGGTTGCTGGAACTTGCAATTACCCATATTAGTTTTCCCAGGTTCTACTCCATAGGGATAATGGCAACCTAGTGGTGGGAAACTCAAACCCTTCATGGAATCTTGGGATGGAGCAAATTCTGATAAGGAAATTCACACGTGGAGTTGCCAGCCCATCATTCCCATACTCATGTGCTGCCTCAGTCAGTGGCTAGCATGGTCCCTTGCAGCAGTGCAACTCAAAGCGGTGGTGGACAAACTGGTGCCAGTCTGTGAGCCATCGGTTGCTAGTGCCTGGAAGGCTTCCAGAGAAGGAAGGACGGACGGATGGACGGACAGATAGACAGACTGTAGCCAATGGCCACAAATATGGTACAGGACCCTGGCCCATTAGAAAAATAAATTGCTGGTCCTACACATTCTAGTTACCTGTTTTGATCACTGTCTCCTTTGGCAGGTTCAGGTTCTGAGAATTTGACTATGGGATGCCCAGACAGTGCCAAAAGGTGAGGCTGCATGGCAGGATTTGGTTCTAGTTTGCACCCCTGCCCTGAGATGCAGAAATTCAGAGCTCTGGCGATTAGCATAACAATCCTTACGCATCCGGCTTCATCCTGAGCCTCGGACTTGCTCAATCCAATTTCCAGCCTCTCCTCTTTCTTTAGAAGGGCGGCTAAGTCCAGCCACCAGGACAAGGGAAATGACCTTCTTAAAGAAACCCGGGCCTGCCTTCCCGCACCAAGCCCAACACTTTCCAGAAATAATAAACAGATGGTAGAAGATGCTCTAAATCAGGGGTGGGCAACTGTGACAGGTCCATCCCTGATGGTGGGGGGGGGGGGCAGTTTTCAAAAGTGACCAGGCGTCCCTTTCTGCTTTGGGAAAAGCAGATTTCTTTCAAAAAAGATGTTCAACAGAGTGTGTGTGTGTGGGCTGCAAGCTATTTAGAACAGGAATGGTCCTTCCTGGAAACTTCCAAGAGAGGCCATTGATCTTTTTGCAAATGGCAAGTGAAAGGACAGTTTGATGGTCTGGAGGTGTCGAGAGCCACATCAACAGCATTTGGGGGCCACACACACTTCCCAGGCCACATTTTGCCTACCCTTGCTCTGAATAGAAGGCTTTTATTGATTTTGGAAAGAGATGCCATAGAAAAGAAACAAAGGCATCGAAAGCCTAAACACTAGGATCAGTATTGCTGGTAGCAACAAGCAGCAGTAGTAAAATTATCGTCGTCATCGTCCTCCTTATACTTTGCCTATTTCCTTAGTTCTTTCTTCAGTGTCCTGTTTAGAGTCTCAGATGGTGGGTTTCCTCCGTGGTTAGTATGTGGAATTCCAGCCTCAAGATATCAGGTCTTCTTCTTTATTATTTCTCCTTCAAAAAGCCTGGGGTTTTGCTGACTCTTTGTTCTTTTTGCCCGTTTCTTTTTTTCAGAAGGTTTTTAAAAACCTGCTTTTAAAAAAATGACACCGAAATCCCACATCATAAATTCATAGAATCTTAGAGTTGGAAGGGACCACAAAGGCCATATAGTCCAAGCCCATACTATGGAGGAATAGACAGCTACATGCCCAATCAACGTCTAAAGACCTCCAAAGAAGGAGAGTCCCCTGTCTCCTGCCAAGACAATCCATTCCACTGCCAACAGTTCTTACAGTCAAAAGACTTCCTAAGGTCTAGGTGGAAACTCTTTTCTTGCAATTGGAATCCTTTGGCTGGTGTTCTGCTCTCTGGAACGTCAGAAAACAAGTGCTCTCCATCCTTCAGATATTTAATTTTAAGATTAGTTTCCAAGAGTGATATTGGTCATTGCACGGTTGGAAAAGAATTTCAACTGCCTTTTCATTTCAGCCATACCTGTCCTGGCCAGGTTTCAGCTTTGCCTCCTAGTACTTTGGAGGGCCCCTAATTATGGGCACCTAAGATGGCTGTCTCCCCACGCTCCAGAACAGGGCCACTATCTATCAGTCCCTGTGGATGTTGTCAAGATGTCCGCCTCTCCATGCCTAATGTCAGGGCTACTCTGTGCAGGACGTACTGTTTTTGACTGGAACTCCATACCCTCCAGCATTTCACAGATGGAAACTGGGACACATGGGGCCATGCAGCATCAGGAAGAATAGACAAGCTAGGAGAAGCTGCTGAAGTTTGTCTTTGCCTGAGCCTCCTGGGAAGGGCAAGATTGTTCCCCGTCCTCTTGATTTCCCTGCTGAATGAATGGAGTGCAAACTGCAGCAATTGAAGTAAGCTGAGGACAAAGTGAGAAAGTGGGAAGAGGAAAGAGAAACTGGGGCATTTTTACAGCAGACGAAAAGTGGGATGGCAGAGGATTAGTTGGGACTCTCCCTGCTAAAATGGGACAGCTAGAGAGTACGCAATTGAATTAAGCTGAAGACAAAGGGGTAAAATGGGAGAAGGAGAGAGAAACTGGGACATTTTTAAAGCAGCTGGAAAAGTGGAATGGCAGAGGATTAGTCGGGACTGTCCCTGACAAATAGGGGCAGTTAGAGGGTATAGAACTCTGGGCCATGGGACAGCCCCGTGGCAGTGCTGTTTCCAACACATGGACGCAGATGCTGCTTCTGTGATCTCCAGAGTGACTTGAGGAAACACACGAAACAGATGGGGATTAAGCGGACTAGCAAAGATCCCTTTAGTCTAGGCTAGGTCATGCTGAGTGGGAGAGAGGGGCTCTTGGGCCTGAAGGGTGGGTGGAATTTGGCCCACTGGGATCCCTCCAATGGTACAATTCTATGAGGATCAGCACCAGTCCAAAACATTGATGCATTTTGCCCCGGGATCATAGGGTTGCCTCCTGCCCTCAGGCTCAACTGACAGCATATGAAGACTGTAACACTGACCTGTCACAAAGCGTTGCTGTAAGGATTATGTGGTATAATATAAATGGAACACTTAGAAGAGGTAACCCTGCCTCGTTTTGGTCTATAAATGCTATCTGCCCCCAGCCAGTGGTGGGGATGATGGAAATGGTAGTCTCTCACATCTGAAGGGCTGTACACCTTAGGTCACCCTAAAGTAAGGTAAGGTGTTGGACTGCAGTTCCCATCATCCCTTACACTGCTGCACTATTCAGGGCTGAAAGAATGTAGCTATATCTGAGGAGCCACAGAACTCTTCTGATCAGGGCTATAATAATGTAATAGTACTGAAACAGCCCTCATTCCCATCTGGGGATTCTTGGGATAATAAAAGTCTTTTATTATGGGCAAAGGAAGTCCGCTGGTAAATAAAATGGGAGGGGAACCAGGAGGTCCCTTTGAAAGCAACATTCAGGCAAGGTGAGAATTGAAAGGCAACCATCCCTCTGTGTCTTTTGGGTTGCATTTCACTTCCTTGGCCAAATTAGCCTTTCTAAGCTCTGGTCTCCAGGGTTGTAGTCAATGCTCAAATCCTCACACTGTGCTGGCTCTCTTTTAGAGCAAGGTATGATATAAATGAATAAATTAATAATAAGAAGAACTTTTTCAGTGGCCAGTTCCAAGGTTGATAGTCCTCTGTGGGAGTTCTCCTTCTCTTCCTCTTTATTTTCTGCACATACCAGAAGAAACATAGTATAATGGTTTGAATATTGGACAAGGTCTCTGGGAGACCAGGGTTTGTATCTTTACTCAGTCGTGGTTTGCTCAGCCGTGGGGGGCCTTGGGCGAGTCACACTCTCTCAGCCTCAGAGGAAGGCAAGTGTGGCAAACCTCTGAACAAATCTGGCCAAGAAAACCGGGTTGTCATAAGTCAGAAGCTACTTGACTGAAGGCATGAAACAATAATGGTGTGTGTGTGTGTGTGTGTGTGTGTGTGTAGTAAACCTCTCTTTGCACCAGTGATGTAGCTACCAGAGGGGCAAGATGGGGACTTTGGGTAGAAGAATTCTGCCCATCCATGCAATTTCCTTTCAGTCTCCAAATTTCAAGCTTTGCATACTTCATTACGCAAAGGGATCTTGTTGCACCAAAGAAGTTGTAGCTTATGCTTATGCCACAATTTCTTTGGTGCAGTTATTTTCCAAGATGGTACAAGACACCCTTTTTTGCATACTGATATTCCAGACTAGCATGGCTAGGTCTCAGAATTCAACCCAGGGAATACAAACGCAGCAAACAGAAGAGGTTGAGGTGTGAAGGATTTGCAACATCTCTTTGCAAGGCTAGAAATCTGGGGTTTGGAGGGAAATTTAAGGGAAGGGGGACTTTTTTGGTGGGGAGGGGGCAATGCTTTTATTCCCTTCCCTAGCTACATCCCTGCATTGCACCCCCCCCCCCATAACCAATTAAAAAGGCCAAAGATTCAAGTGGGAGGCTTTTGTGCCTCACATAACGCTGCCCTGAGAAAGGCTCCTCCAGGCTGGAAAAAAAGAAGGCTGTTATTCAGGAGCTGAGTTTGTTTCCATTCAGATCACCTCCACTCTAGTCTTGCTCTCCTTGGAGTTCCCCCGCCTCCCCCCCCCCCCACCCCCCCCCCCCCCCCCCCGCTTCTTATCCAGCTTCCCCCACCAAGTGACAAGACGCATTCAGGCTGAAGTGTCTGGTCTGGAACCCGGCTTGCAAAATTCCCCCTGGTTGGTTCTTGGGGGAGCTGGGTGGTGCATGAGGTGTAGTTACAAGAGGGCAAAAGGAGGGCATCGCTCCCCCTCCAAGGAATTCTGCCTCCCCAAATGAAAGGTCCCTTCACTCCCAACATTTTCTAGCCTTGCAAACATCAGGTGATCATTTAGAAGTATAGTTCAGGCACGCCAAGGAAAGGGGCAGACATAGTGACCAATGGGTGCATCTGTATGGTAGAAATAATGCAGCTGGACACCACTTTAAGTGCTGTAGCTCTGCCCTGTGGAATTCTAGGACATGGAGTTTGACACAGTCCTTTCTCCTTCTCTGCCAAAGCGTGCGGGTGCCTCACCAAATTACAAATCTCAGGAGTCTGTAGAATGGAGCCATAGCTGTTAAAGTGGAGTCCAACTGCGTTCTTTCTCCAGTGTAGATGTACCCTGAAAGAATGAGAACGCAGCAAACAGAAGTGTTCTAGGTGTAAATGGATTTCAGTGCCATGCCACATCCTCCAACTGTCCCATCAATCCCCTGTTGTTCCACTTTTCTAGCTGCTTTTAAAATGTCCTGGCTTTTCTTTCCTCTTCCCCACTTTCTCCCCTTGCCCTCAGCTTCCTTCCACTGCTGCAGACTGGTTCAAAGTGCAGAAGTAGTTTGCAGTCCATTATTTCGGAAGCGGTGGCAGAATTTGCCCTTCCCAGTTGGCTCAGGCAAAAGCAAACTGCTGTATCCTCCCTTCGCTCGCGTGTCCTTCCTTGTGGCCATCTTTTGCCCTCTCGGCCATGCTCTGACATTGCTTGGCCTGGTTTTCATCTGTGCAAAATGGGAAGTTAGGAGATTGCTGGCCATGCGGGGAGGTCCCCAGTATGGTGATGAGTGGATCTGAGAAGAAATGCCACCAGAGCATCCCCTCCTGGCCTGGCCTTGCCCCTGAACCAGAGGGGCCCCCTTAGCGTCTTGAGGTCAGATGTCAGTTTTGTCTTTGGTCAGGCCCGGAACTCTCCTCTCTTTGTGGGGAGATGGAAGCCATTTCCTCCCACATGGAATGGACGGCTGATGAGAAACAGGTCCCCCCTCAAGGAAGCGTGAGGAGGCAAAGGTCAACACCGACCACAAAAGAGGAGGCGGCTGCGGCCTGTCTTTGGGTGCCGGAAGTCTCCCAGGGCTCACTGCTGTTTCCTTCCAATAAGAGACCAGAGGACAGGACCAGAGAGGCAGGAGAGCAAGAAAGCAGCCTCCCCTAACAAGTCAGCAAATGTCCAACTAAAGCGCAAAGCAATTGCTGGTCAAAAGGCATTCAGGAGGCTTGCTTGTTACTTTCATTGATGGATTGGCTGGATGTCTTGTCTTTCTTGTCTCTCCATGTGGAACCCATATGGCCCTCTCTCAGTTGAACCTACTTCCCAAGGTGGTTGTGAGAATCAAGTGGCAAGGAGGGGAACCATACGCCCCACTGCTTGAAGATGGGCTATGAGGGTGACCAACGTCAAGTCAAGAAGTCTCTCATCCCTTCTGAGGCTTCAGAAGTGGCGGAGAGCTTTCTCTTGGAATCCAGGAGACTAGCATCTTTAGGGTAGCTATTTCCAAAATGGAGGCAGAATTGTAGCCTTGGACTTCCAGCAAGGACAGGACTTCATTTGGCAAAGTAGGAGATGAGGTTTGATCTCTCAGGTGGTGGATACCTTGGAAAGGATTCAAGGCTGTCACTCATCCTGAGCCGCTAGAGATTTAGGGTGTATATTTCTGTCCTAGCACCTGGATGGGGGCTTAGCCTGTGAGCCAATCCTATTCCCACCGGCAGCTTCTGTGGGGCCACTAGGGCTGCCTGGCCCTTTCAAAGGGCAAGCGGAGGCTGACCTCAGGCAACTACTTTGAGAGGACAGCCAACTGTGAGCAGTTAAGTATTATATTTTTGGCACATTATACCACTTGGGTCACTTTGTGCAAGCAGAGCACATTGGGGGGTTCTGCCTTAGCTCCACAATACAGTACCTTAAGCTAAGGGTGCATTCACGTTGCAGAAATAAAGGGACACCACTTTGACTGCCATGACTCTATCCTGGGATTTGTCATTTGGGGAGGCACCCAAGCTCTCTGACAGACCAGGCTGAACAGCTCACCAAACTACAGATCCCAGGAGTCCATAGGATGGAGCCATACCAGGTAAAGTGGTGTTAAACCACTGTGGGGCAGGTCTCCAACTTGGTGAACTCTTTTCTCTGTCCCATCAACTGGGTGCCCCACACCCTCTAATTTTTCACAGATGAAAACTGGAACATATGTAGCTGAGCAACATCAAGATGGTAAAAGTTATTGATAAGGAAGAACAGACAACCCAGGAGAGGCTGCAGCAGTTTGCTTTTGCCTGAGCCGCCTGGGAAGGGCAAGACTCCTTCCACACCTCTACCCCTGTGAGTTAACTGAGTGCAAACTGCTTTTGCCTGCTGAATCCAATTTGCAGTCGTTGAAGTAAGCTGAGGACAATGAGGGAAAGTGAGAGGAGAAGAGAAATGGGGACATTTTAATAGCAGCTGAAAGTGTGTGATGGCAGATGATTCATCAGGAGGATCCCTGCCAAATTGGGAGAGTTGGCTGGTATGGTACCCATGACGGAATAGGCAGGAAGAATGTATAGCCACAGGCATCATGGAGCAACATGTACTGGTGCCGTGCCGTCTTCGCGCCAAGAAACATGGAGCACAATCTCATACAAATGTCTGTGAAATGAAAGGAGCTGAGCACCCACCCTGCTGGGCTGGCCCCATTTCTTTTTACTTTTTTGAACATCCACAAAGAACCAGCTGGCTCAAGGTGGAAACTGGGAAGTTCTCCATTCAAGTCTTATCTCAGATATGAACTCTGTGGTTGCGGAGAAGCCCATATTCCTCAGTGTCACCCTCCAGATTGGCAAGACCTGGAGTACGGCTCTAAAAATTACTGCAGCCAGGCACACAGGGGCAAGAATTGTGTGGCCCAAGTTGTTAGACTGCAATGCCCAGCATTCCTCACCCATGGCTCTCTCTGGGAAGGGAGTCCCAGAGCTTGGGAGCAGCCACTGAGAAGGCTTTGTCGCCCACATTGCCGCCAGATCTCCTCGTGAGGGACAGAAAGAAGGGCCTCCTCCCCAGCAGATCTCAAAGCACAGGTGGGCTCCGATTGGGAGATAAGGCCCTTCACTTGTTAAGGAAGTACAAAATTGCTACCTCCCAAGACTGAGTTCCACCTTAGCTTTGCCAACAAGGACTGAGGCCTTTTCCGTTCATTTCATGTCTGGGCAACAAATCGGACACATTGGAGAGCGATGCCAAGTGATTTTATATTTCACACTTATTGAGACTGTGAACTTCAGAAGATGGGAGCCATTCCTTGGGGCTCTTTTGGGGCACCTGAGGCGATGCAACGGTGCCACTTGTAACACTGGCACCTGGTTGTGAACAAAGCTTGCTCCCTCGGTAGGGATGCAGCCTGGGCTGACCTTAAAGGAAGTGTGCTTACCCGGTTCTGAACCCCATGGAAAGTAGCCAGGGGCAAGTGCCAAGCTATAATTCACAGAAGACGACGACAAAGCTTGGTGGCAGAGGGTGGCTAGTGTCAGGAAGGTCCAACATGCTATAGCCTTGTGGCATCCACGCTGCCCCTCACCTGCTGAGTTATATGCAGTTAGGCTATTCCAGGGACTGGAAATATTCCAGGCAACCCATGAAAGACTCTGTCCCCAGGCATCCGAGGAAGTAGGCTCAAGTCTTGTGCAACCAACTTCTTTCATTCAGTATGCAAAGGGATCTTGTTGCGCCTTTGAGAGTTACTGAAAGAAAGACTATCCAGGGGTAGCTGTGTTGGTTATGTAGCAAAGGACAATAACATCCCAGGTCCACCGAACAGCGATACCTTTATTGGTCAACCAACATGCACCAAATACACTTTTGAAGCTCCACTGGCTTCTTGTTAAAAAGACTAGAGGAGAAAAGAAAAACAAAACATGACGATGTCGGTCACTAGGCTGCGTTTTGCCCAGATGTTGCTGTTGTCAGTCACGCATCTGAGGAAGTGAAGTCTTGGAAAGCTCCTGCTGCCCACTTCTCTTGTTTGGTGAGCCTCAAACAAGACGCCAAGATCCCCTGGCAGGCTCCTTTCCCAAACTAGCATGGTGAGGTCTTTGCGTTCTTTCAGCGAGGGTGCCATAGGCTGCCTCCGCACTGCAGTCGTAATCCAGGTTGGCACCACTATTCACTGTCATGGCTCAACATCTTTGATTCCTGGGCACTGTTGTGCTTGCGAGACCCTGGGCCTTCTGTCTCGTGGTACCTCGACAAAGAACGGTTCCCAGAATGCCACAGCACAGAGCCAGGGCCGCCAGAATGGTGTCAACCCGGATTGTTTCTGCAGTGCGGATGCTTTTGCGAATGGGTTTCCCAGACTGACAGGGCTGGGGCTTTGAATTGCCCGGAGTGGGGCGGCCTTCCTTTTTTGCCAGGCCCCGTCTCCTGGCTTTTCCCCGCCAGCATGGAGCCAGGGCCAGAAGGGCCCTTCTGGTTCGGAGCCTGGCTTTTGTGGTCTCCAAGGGGAACTGACATGGTTCTTTCTCTCTGTTTTGGCCAGAAGGAGCATCCCTGTCCCTTGGCCTTTTCCTCAGGGGCGCCAAGTTTCCCTCAGCTGAGGAGGGCCCGGGAGCCCTTCCCGCCAAGGCCTGCTCCCTGACTCCGGAAAGGCCCCAGCAGCAGCAGCAGCAGCAGCAGCAGCAGGAGGGGAAGAAGGGGCTCCCCTTGACCGGGTCTCCTTTCCTCAGGTGGAGAACAAAGCGGGGCCCTGGCCTCCCTGAGGCCTGCGGCTTTTGTTCGCCCCAAACAGAGCCGCGGAGGGAGAAGGGCAAAGGCAGGAGCCCCCATCCCCGCTCTCTTTCTCGGGGCCCCTTTGGGCTGCTGCTTCTTCTTCTTCTTCTTCTGCCGCCGCTTTGGAGGGGAGGAGGGGGGAGGAGCCGGGCAGGTTGCTCCCAGCCGCTGGGCCCGGCCCGCCCTCCTCCGCCTCCGCCTCCTCCTCCTTCGGGCTGCGCGGGGTCGGGGGAGGGGGCAGCATGGCCTGGCCGTCCGGCCCCTTTTCCACCGCCGCGGCTCAGCTGCTCCGGGAGTCTGGCGGCGGCGGCGGCGGCGGCGCTCTTCCTCGCGCGGCCCTCCCCAGCTCCGAATGGAGCCCGAAGCCCCCCAGCCCCCGGGCCTCGCCTCCTCCTCGCCGGACTCCCCGCACGACCCTTGGTAGGTAGGCTGGGCCCGGCCCCGGCCCCCGCCTTCCCCGCCTCCGGGGCCTGCACCCGCGAACCGGCAGCCAGGAGGCGGCGGCGGCGGCGGCGGCGGCGGCGAGGGGCCAACATGGCCGATGCTCCCGCCGCCCTCTCCTCCTCCTCCTCCTCCTCCTCCAGGCCTCCTCCTCCTCCTCCTTCGCGTCGGAGGAGGAGGTGGTTCCGGGGCTCCCTCGCCTTCGCCTTCCCCGGCCTGGCTAAAGGCGCCTCTTCTTCTTCTTTCCCCTTCTCTCCCTCCGCAGCAAAATGTTCATCGGAGGACTGAGCTGGCAGACGACGCAAGGTGAGTCCGCCGCAGCCAAGCCAGGCAGAGAGGGAGGGAGGCGGCCCCGGGGGCCTCTCGGGGAGCCGGGCCCAGCAGCCCTTTCTTTCTTTGCTGGGCACCTGCGGCCCAAACTTTCCCAACTCCTCCTCTTCCTCTTCCCGCCATGGCTGGCGCTTCCAGAGGGCCCTGGAACAAGGGACGAGGAAGGAGGCAGGAGGCAGGGCCATTGTGGTGGCTGGAGGCAGAGAGAGAGGAGGCTTGGGATCCTGGGCCTCGCTGGTGATGGGGAAGGAGGCGCTTTCTTTGGCTGCATCCACACCAGGGAAAGAACCCGGTTTGGCACCGCTATCTGTCTCAAGGCGATGGCATTCTGGGAGTTGGAGTTTGTTGTGGGGTCCCCAGCGGCAGAGCTCCCGCCGGGGACCCCACAACAAACTCCAACTCCCAGAAAGACAGCAAGAGCGAAAGTGGGTTATTTCCCCAGTGTGGATGCAGCCTTGCTCCCGTTCCCAGCAGCCTCTGGGCCTGGGTGGGTTGAGGGGCCCATGGGTCTCCTTTTGTTGTCCTTTGCAGAAGGCTTGCGGGAGTACTTCAGCCAATTCGGGGAAGTCAAGGAGTGCCTGGTCATGAGGGACCCGCTGACAAAGCGCTCCAGGTGAGTTGGCCCCCGTTTGCCCTGCCCTTGGCACCTCCTCTTCCTCGCCATCCATCCCTCCAAGCCTCCCTCGCTCGCTCGGCTGACCAACTTGTCCTCTTTTGCTTCCTGCCGCCAACGCAGGGGATTCGGCTTCGTCACCTTCATGGACCAAGCCGGCGTGGACAAGGTGCTGGCCCAGTCCAGGCACGAGCTGGACTCCAAGACGGTGAGTTGGCCTCCCTCTCCTCCACAGTCCACAGGGCTCTGGGATTCATTGGCAACAAGAGAGCCTGAGCTATTGGCGGAAGTATTGATCCAGGCTCTGGCTGCCATCAGTTGCCATTAGGCCGGCGCCGGGTGAATGAAAGGCCGCTGGGTTTCTTGGTGGAGGCTTTGGGGTTTGCCCAACTTTCAGCCTTGTGAAAAGTAGGTAGGAGAGGTGTTAGAACAAGGAGGTTGGCTGGATGGCACAGAAGAATGCGCATGTGTGGGCCATGCTGGTGAATCAGTTGATAGGACACACATGGCGGTTAAAGGAGACCAAGGGGCTCTTCTCCCACTTGGCTGCTGACCTTGTCGCTTGGACCGGATGCTAACCGTATTGAAGGAGACTTGAGGCTTCAAGGGTTTGCTCTGTTCTCTCCCATCTCTGTCAACCTTGTCTAGTTCCTTAGTGAGTGTCTCCTTTGGGCTGGAAGGGAGAGGGACAGGATTTGATCGGGGTTCCCCCCCCCCCCGGATGTCCCAATCTTGGGAGCCTTAATGGTGGCCCAGAGGGCCTTCCCTTTTAGACTCCTTACAAGGCATCCCTTGGGGAGTCAAACAGCGGTGTGTCTTTGCTCTGAGATGTCTTGAAGCCCTCTCCTGGGGAAGCCAAGCCCAATGAGAAGGACATCTACAGGAGTTCACCAGAAAGGGGAAATCCATTTGGCACATGCTTAGAGATGCACGCTTTTCAGGTTGCGGAGCTGTTCCTTAGGCATCAGGAATGAGCTCTGGGGCACTCCAGCCCATTTCCAAGCAGAATGATTTCACAGGCAATAAAGTTCTGAGCTTGTTTTTAGTCAGGGAGCTTTGGAAGAACTGAGAGATGTTTGGTGGTGTTTGCCTCTCTGTCTCAAAGGCCTGTAATTGTCTCCTGATGCTTTCATTCAGTTCCACAGCGCACCTGTGAGACTGGCAATCTGGTGGTCCTAGGTATATCCCTATCTCCGTAGTCCTCCTTGGTCTCTCAGTGCTTTCTCCTTCATCTCTGTCAGCATGGCTGGGAAAGAGAAGCTGAAGAAAGCAGAGGAAGCGTGGGTCTTGTAAATCTGCCACCTTGACGGCTTCTGAAGACCTGCCGAGGAGACTTTTCCTGACATCAGGCGCAATTGTAGCACCTCCACCCTCACCTCAGGGCTGTTTGCATGTTTAGGAAGCAACACGCCTTGTGCTCAGGGAAAGGGGCCAAGGCTGCTAGGGCCGAAACGTCTGGAAGGGAAGGAGCCGGAATGAATTGGGGAGGGGGCATGCTGAAGTGATCAACAACCAGTACAGCTGTTCCCTTCCCATTCCCACCATATGGTGGGTATTTGGTTGGCTAATAATGGGCGACTGAGGCTGTTCCAACTGGTGGCCTGCCCAGGTTGTTTTAGAGCCTGTGATGGGAATCTTTATGTGGGAGAGTCTTGAAAAGAATGTTTTCCGTCCTTTATTTTACGTTGGGGATGCTGGTGAGATGAAAAGCAATTTTTAAAAAAGACTTTTAATAGTGGTACTAATGGTTGTTTTGGCTTAATAAACAGCCCAAAGTTATATTCAGAGGAAGGAACGGGCAAAAACCCCTTAGAGTATTCCTTGCCTTAGAAAGCCCTCTGAAATTCATGGGGTTGCCATAAGTCAACGGGCAACTTGAAGGTACCTTGTCGTCGTTGTGTGCCTTACAAGTTGTTTCCAAGGCTTGTTTGGGTTTTCTGTGATGCTAAAATGATTTGGGCTGGCTCCCAGTCATTGGATTGCTTTCTATCATCTGGGGGCTAAACAGGTGTCCTGAGCAAGGGCACTCTTGACCCATTGCTAAGTGAAACTAAGGAACTGTGTTTGACGGCAGACTGGAACCCTTATCTTTCAAGACTTTGTTAATGTGGTCCATAGTTAATATGGCAGTTTGTCTTCTATTTTACTTCGCTTTGTCCTCAGATGCTTGCTTCTGCAGAAGAGAAAAGTATGTGGACTATTACATGGGATTGTTGTTGGACCACAAAGTATCTCTTGTGGATACTTTTTATCCAGTTTTTCCCTATGGTTGGAGTCTTGGACTTGAGATAAGGGAGCTCAAGGTTAGGATTGTGTGGAGCAAAACCAAACAAAAACTAAAGAAAAAACCAAACAAAACATTCTTGTGTTTGGTTTTGTTTTTTGAAACTGAATTAAAAGTTCAGTAGAAGGACCAGCCTGCCAAAAAAGTTTTTCTGCACAAGCCTCCAGAAAAAGAAGGGAAGCAATGTATTGCTGTCCTTTATTTTCAGGGGCTTGTGGAAGAGAACTTTGCAGAGGCTTCTGCCCTCGCTGTGTGGAACTGAAGTAGAGTTTTGATAAGGTGCACTGTCTGAGGCAAACAAAAGAAAACATCTTTCCTTGTCTCTGCCTGGATGATTTACTGTGAAAATGGTTTTAGCTCCACAGAAGCCTTCCTTTTGATGTGCATTCCACCTGAGTGCCTATGAGAAAGTTCCCCTTCAACTTATGCCAGCCTTGCTCAGGGCAGATGCTCTGAGGTTCTTTGGAAGTGAGGAAAATAAAAACATCATCTTGTTCCCACCTTAGTTTTGAAGACCCCTGATATTTTGAGGTCGACTTTGGGCACCTGATGTAGGCGCTCAGGGCTGTGAAGGATGTTGCTGTGAGAAAGATGTTGGTCTTTTAAAGACTGGGGATTTTTTTTGCTACAGGAGTAGCTGTAAGTTACTTAGGAGTCCCACTATAGTGAGTAAGTTTTGAGATACTTGTTTAGCATTTGGCTGTAGCAGGGAAGAGGGGTTTTACGGAGGGCAATTCCACCTTCTCCAAACTTTGCTCCATTAAACCTGTCAAGGATCTCTGTGGGAAGAGCTTCTTCCCTCCTACGCTTAAAGGAGCAAGCGATGGGCATATTGGCTTGCCTGAATCCGTGAGTATCTCTGGGGAGACACCACTGAGTTACAAGTTGTG
This sequence comes from Sceloporus undulatus, assembly GCF_019175285.1. NCBI lineage: Eukaryota > Metazoa > Chordata > Lepidosauria > Squamata > Phrynosomatidae > Sceloporus > Sceloporus undulatus. The sequence continues at coordinate 785,413 of NC_056531.1, read as the reverse complement.
GTTGCTGACCTGGTTCTTTTCCTCACCTGGCACACTCTTTCTCTCTTGGCTTTGAAAAGTAGGGTTGCTGGGCCTCTGTGAGTGTGGTGGCACAGGGTGCGGGGAGGACTGAAGTGAACCGAGGGAGAACAGACAGGGTCTCAGGCTATGGAGAACATGATGGGGGTTGGCCTGGCTATTGAAATTCCCTGATGCGGCTGGATGCATGGATGGAGGGGAAGAAGCAGAAAGTGTGTGTGTATGTGGGAGGTAACTTTGCCGGTCTTCTTTTTTCTTTGTTTGGAGCTTTAAATGTTCTATCATCTTGGCTCCCCCCCCCCCCCCCCCCGTTGCATCCCCACAAGTCCTGGACCAGCTTGAGATGTAGCCCAATACGGTGAATCTAAATGGTACCCTGGCATTCACACCTCATCCACATTTCACATTTCCTTTGCCCGGAGCCATAGGCTCAGGAACTGAGAAGGGCATGGCTTGAGCCCCCTTAAACTAGGTTGCGGGTGGCTGAGTGCTCCCATTTCCCAAATGTTCTGGCCAAGTTGGACCATCAGGACTCCTCTATGTAATAGAGCCTCCTCAGGCGTTATCAATCACTAGAGAATAGTAAAATAGAGATGGTTATTGAGCCCTCCTAGGACTAAAAAATTAGGTTGCCTGCAGCCTATCCTGTGCACGCTTCCTCAGGAATAAGTTACATGGAACACATGGAGGGTGCTGCGTCCACATTGTGCTTGGAAGAAGCTCCTGTTTAAAGAAGTTTCAGTGGTAATGAATGGGGAAAGTAATTTGCTTTTGCCTTGCAAGTACCTGCAAGGAGACAAAACAAGTAACAACGGGTTCCTCCACCATTAAAACAGTTCAAGGGTCCCTGCTCAGGAGATGATTCTACAGGGTCATTCTCCCAGGAGTTGTGGCAAACCACAACTTTGCGGAAGAACTTGGTTCTATAGTGGTTTTCATCCTTTTTGGAGTCACAGAGCCCTATGAGAGTCTGATAAAAGCTAAAGGACTCCCACACCATTTTCAAAGTAACAGGAAGGAAACTGAAGGGAAATAGTAATTCTTTTTGGCTTCCAGTTGACAGACCCCCCCTCCCAAGCACATCCACTGTCCCCCCAGGCGTTCTGTGAGCCACAGTGTAAAAGATCTCATTTCAGTAATACTATGAAATCTGCCACCTTGTCTTGTCTTTTGATAGACTTTGCCTTGCTGCTTCATTTTTAAATTATTTGCTTGGCAGCATGGACCAGCCAACAGCCTTGCAAAGCCAATAGAATAAACTGCCCATTATATATTAAACAAGTCACCAGAAAATGGATTAGAACTGCCTTCCAGAGACAAGTTAATGACCTTCCTTGAGAAGAGTTGTAGGGCTCCAAGAAAGTCCCTTTTGCCTGTGATGGGGAATGATGCATACCCATGAACTGGTGGGGACTTTGTTTTTGTTGTGTGTCTTTGAGTCATTTCTGACTTACTCCAACGACCTTATCGTTTTGTTCAGAGGGGGTTTGCTTTTGCCTTCTTCTGAGGCTGAGAGCCAGTGACTTGCCCAAGGTTGCCCACTGGGTTTCCACGACTGAACTGAGAGACATTCAAACCCTGGTCTCCAGAGTCCTCATCCAAGGCTCAAACCGCTACACCACAATGGCTTGCTGGGGACTAGAATGCCCAGAATCCCTCAAGCAACATGGTTAGTAATCAGGTTAGTTGCAGAACTGTGGGAGCTGTAGTTCACAAAACTTACTTTTCCAAGCTTTGTGCAGTCCCTATGAAAGCTCGCTTGGGCTCAGTAGCAGTTCTAGCTTGCACGTGTTTTTGCTTGGGCAAGTTCCCCTGCTGGCTGAATGCAAAGCTCATGGGTACGTTCAAATGGCAGCAGCTTTTCAGGAGTATTTAAAATTGCTCACAAGCTGGGACTTGGGAGAGTCTCCGAGAAAGTAGGGGAAGGAGTTCAGCCTTTTGCCCTCCCGTGGATAGCCTTCGACTGTTATTTATGTATTGCTCTGGATTGTAAATCTTAATGTTCTGTCTTCCCCTCCTGTCCTTTATAAACTATTTGCTTTTGCGGCACTTTGTGAGGACTAGAGTTCTGCCACAAAACTCTTTATCTCCTTTCCTGGTACTGTATTTAAATCCTTGTTGCCACATTGCCTTCTGCTGAATCAGACCCAGGTCTTTTTAGCCCAGTGGTACCTGCTCCAATTGGCAGCATTTCAGCCTTTTTAACTGGGCCCAATCCTTTGAAACGGGCTTCTCACTCAGGCCAGACTTCTGTTAACGGGATGTGTCTCCCGATGAAGCTGAACTGGTTTGTACTTGCATGTGTACCACCCCTGCAGCTGATGCCTGTGTGAACTGACTCTCTTGAACAACAGTGTTCTCAAGGAAGAAGAAAAAATCTTTGTTGTTCCATTGAGTTTGAGGCAGCGTATTTGGTTCTCTTGCTCTTCTTTCTCCACCTCCCCATTTTATCCTCACAACAACCCTGTGAGGTAGGCCAGACCGAGAGGGAGGGTGACTGGCCCAACCATGGCTCAGAGGAGACTTGTGCCTGGATCTCCCCAAGCCTGTGCCCAGCACTAGCCACCACACCAGCATTCTGCTGTGAGATTAGATCTCTTGTGGCTCATTTACACACTTGAAGTCATGAATGTTGTAGATATGAAATGATGAGAATGCCTGGGTGAACCAGCCCTGAAAGCTGTTGGTCTTAGTGGTATCCCCCACCTCCCTGGGAGTGCAGAGTGAGTTAGGGGCAGTTGTGGGAGGAGAACTACTGTGCTTTTTCATGGCTGGTGTTCATTTGTAAGTGAGATCAGAGTGCTCTGGGGTTTGTCTGTAGGCTTAATAGTTACTGTGGGTTGACTGGACGATTGTGACAGTAGTATTCTGAAGGGTTTTGTTCTCCTCTTGAGGCAGGAAGGGAGAAGGGGGGCCATTTCGGATTTAGCACACTGGCACCAGAGATCTGCCGACGTGTCTTCTGTGGCTCTGTCCGGCTGTGACATTGATTTGGCAATAGATCTCACAGATAATGATGCCAGCCAGTGAAACATGGTTACATGGGCTTTAATTGTAATTACATGGTGCTTGGAGTTGGTAGTAGGCTGGTGAAGAAGCCGATGATGCCCTTGCTTTTTAGCTGTAAGGTCACTAGTCCTCATGATTGGAAATGAAAGCAAAGAGGTTTTTAAAGGAGGGTATTTATGATTATTTATCAGACAAGTTGAAGGCCCATGCACACTCCTCCCCCGTGCATTTATATAGCACTCAAGAGCGTTGACAGCACTTCAGGTGTGTGAACTCAACCTTGTACGGTAGGTGAGTTTTATTACCTCTATCCATCTTTCCGACAGGTGGGGCATGCGGGGAGAATGGACCATAGCTTGCCAAAGGGCAGCTGTCTATGTGACCTGATAACAGTTTCCCCAGTGTGACACCCTCTAAATGTTTTGGACCACAACCCCCAACATCCCCAGTCAGTGTGACAAGGGCCATGCGGGTGGGAGTTGTAGTCCAGTTGTAGAAAGCTGCCTTAGGAAATACAGTTGTCTGGGTGGGTTGGCTGGTGGGGAGAGGACGTACCCTGATGGTTCCCCATAGATTCCCCTCTTCTGCTGGAAGGGAAGGAGGGAGGGCTGTGGTCTCAGGGGTCTGACAGTCTTTCCCTGCAAACTTTCCTTTGCCTCCTTGGATTGTACCCACCTCTCTTGTTGAGCAGAACTGGAATGGAAGATCATGTTGCTCCAGCAGACTGTGGGATGGAAGTTCCCCCATTCTGCAGGGTCTCCTCTTCTGGGCAGGGCAGGAGTTGTGGGATACCAGGCCGTCTTTTGACTCCTGGCTAAAACCATGAACCTGCCAACTGTACTGTAAGATGAGGCTGATGGGGTGGCTGTTAGGTTTACTAAGAGAAGGTGTATGAAGGACTGTGAAGCTGGGGTTCTGTAGTGGCGTGCCTCTTGGGTAGAAATCCTTACACTAGTTTTCTCTCTGTTTGTGTTGGGGGGAAGGCTGTTGGCTCTGAGCCTCCTTTGGAAATTGACCATTGAAGAAATAGGCTGCTCAGAGCTGGGAGCCTTCTCCTCCCATTGCCACCACTGTTGACTTAAGTGCACCAGCAGAGTTGTGGGATCTTGGCCTGAGTGCCTCGGAGGGCTGTGGTAGAAATGTTAGCAGTGGTAGTGATGAGGGTAGTTATTAAATGGGAGGGGGGAACCCCCAACAGACAGTTGTTTTTCTGTTTTCGCCCTGTGGAAATGGTTGCGGAAGGGATGGCAGGAGGCAAAGGTGTGAAGCATGGAGAGAGGTGCACTGCTCTGCCTGAAGCTGGCACTTTACATATGTGTTGGACAACAACTTAGATTCAGTAGGCAACTAACTTGAATGATAGCACTTCCGGAAGATATAGTCTGGAATCCTGCTGGGATGTTATGGTGGGAGGGGGAATTGAGGTGGATGGGGCCAATTTTTGCCCCCATGATCCTCTTCACGGGCTGTACCTGTGTATCCAAGGTGCACTGGAAGTGATTTGGCATCACTTCCAGCTACCATTTTTGGCCATTTTAGAAGACTTTCTGGTGTCGAAGTCTTTCCTGACCAGCAACTTTCTGGTGTGTTGGAGGTTTTGGGGTGAGTGACTTAAACTGTGGCATTTCCAGGTAGTTTTGGTATGTTTGGGATGACTTGGGCTAAAAATAAAGTCACCTGGAAATCAGCCCGGAAAATTCCAAACAATTGGGAGGTTTTAGGGTTCTTCATAGGGCTTTAAGGAACATCAAAAACGGGACTTGGGGACCATATGTGGTGCATAGGCCACACTTTCCCCACCCTGCTCTAACATTTTTGTGAAAATGGTAGTGCTTTCTCAGAGGTGGTGTAAGTGTGATCCCTAGCTCAGCCAACAAGCACACGCAGAACATTCTCTCTCACTTTTGCCTCAGGACAATTTCACACTGCACATTTATAGCACTATGGTTCCACTTTAACTGCCATGGCAACTTCCTATGGAATCCTGGGGTTTGTAGTTTAGGAAGGGACATTTAAAATTCTGTACAGAAAGCTCTACCACAGCGGCTCAGTCAGTGAAAGAATTTTCTTGAAATGACCGCCTGCTTAGCCATTGCAATCCCAGCAGATGGACTGTTCCTTCCCGATGAATTGTGCCGGGAGACGAACGCCTGGGTTAACTTTGGCTGAAATATGGGAGTCTCATCTTGGCAGGAGCTGAATGTTGCTCCCTGAGAACTGAAAAAGACAGGGGACGATTGTTTAGACTTGTTATCTCCCATTGGCCCTCGTGCTGTCCCGAGGATGCAGAACTCCCTGTGGATTTCTGTTTTTCTGTCCCAATGCAAAGGGGATTGTGTGCCTGTGTGAACAGCGCCAAGAGATGGAGGACAGAGATTGCTTCTGGGAAGCCCAGAGTCAGGTAACCAAGAACAATTGGTGAGTGGACTTTTTGCTTTCTGAGGAAAAGCTGGAGAGTGAGTGTGGGCAAAGTGTTGCCTTCTCAATGTTGTTGGACTTCAGCTCCCAACAGCCCTTGCCAGCATAACCCATGGGGAGAAGTGCCGGAATCTCAGTCCAGCGACATCTAGAGGGCTGACTCCCTGCTCCCCCATTGAAGAGGTTGGAGGTCGTGCTTCAGCTTGGAAGAGTTATGACTGGACAGGAAAAAAACCTGGAATCATTATTCAGAGGTATAGCTGTATTAGTCTGGAATATCAGTTTTCAAAGGAATTTTGTTGCACCTAGAGTTGCACCTCAGTGTGGTGAGCAAATAAGGGACGGTATGTACCTTCCTTATTAACTTCTAAAAGGCATCTTCACTGCTTACTCTTGGGGTGCAAGAGCAAAGGCTAGTTGGGCAACATACAAACATTGTTCCTACAGTGAGAGTGAGAGATGGTCCCTGCATTTAAAAACCTAGCATGCCAAGGGAAAGGCTGAGCTAGGACCTCTCACCTGACATCTGGTCTTTAAATTCAAAGATAACTGCATGGAGGAGAATTTGATTTTGAAGGTCTTATTCTCTGCCATGCTAGAAATTTGGGAACTGAAGGAAAATTCTGTAGGTGGGTCCTTGAGTGCGCATAGCCGTATTGATGCACACACTACCTGCCTTTCTTGCTTCTTCAGCTGTTAAAATTTCAATCTTAAGGTCAGTGGGGACAGGAATCTCTGTCTTGCTTACTCTACCATGTAAGATGCTTGATATAGTGATTATGGGCAGGGAAGATATATTCTCAGAATAGGTTGAAGGATTCTGGGCATTATAGTCCACAAAAGTAGCCATTGTGAGGTTTTGGAGTGCAACACATAAGGGAAGGAAGGAGAGTTCACGGAACAAGAGGAAAGGATCCTCAGGAAAAGCAGCCATAGGGAAGGACCAAGATTACTGCCACACTGCGGAATGAATGCAATTTGACACTGCTTTAATTCCTGTAGCTCCATCCTATGGATTCCTGGGATTTGTAGGTTGTTGTGGCACCAGAGCTGCATTGCAGTCCAGGACCCTCCTGTGATACCAAAATCCATGGATGCTCAAGTCCCATTAAATACAATAGCATTGTGATATGATGTTCCTTACATAAAATGGCAAGATCAAGGTTTGCTTTTTAGAACTTATATATTTTTTGAATATTTTCAAGCTGTGGATGGGTGATTTCATGGGTAAAGAAACTGTGGATATGGAGGGCCACCTGTACACCTAAGGCGTCCTGAGCAAAGGGGCAGGCAAAGCAATCCCGGGAATGCCAACACAGCAAAGAGGAGAGTTCTGGGATTTTCAGTGTTTCCTTTTTTCTGCAGTGGTAGATATTTGGGGACTGAAAGAAAAGTTCATAAAGAGAGCAGGATCCTTATGGGGAGGCAGTATCCTCATTTTACCCCTCTCCAGGTATCCCCTGCTGCTCCCATGTTTGTCCTTCTGCCAGCATATCTTCACTGGCAGAATCACTGTGGTGGCAGAGCGTTTGGTTGGTGTGCCTGTCACGGCAGTGGCGTATCTGGCCTGATGCCAGCTCTTCTTACCGTATGACTTTCCAGCGTAGGACTGCTCTGTTTGTTGCATTTCCTCCCTCATCCAATGGTTCAAATCATGGTATAAAACGAACATGGCACATTTTTAACTGCCACTCTCCCCACCTCTCTGTTTACAGACTTGGATTCCACTTTAACTGCCCTGATTCCCTCCTATAGCATCATGGGACTTGTATTTTGGTGAGGCACTATAGTGCTCTGGTGAAGAATTTAAGTACCCCTCCCTACACTACAAATCCCAGGATTCCATAGGATGGAACCATGGTAGTTGAAGTGGACTCATAGTGTTCTAATTGTGTAGTGTGAAGGGACCCATGGTTTATGAACAAATACAGTGCCTTTAGAGGTTTTGAACTACAACACTTAGTGTCCTTTGTCACAGGCAGTGCTGGCTGAGGATGATAGGAGCCAGAGTTAACAATGCCTGGTTGGCATCATATTCAGGAAAGCCAAAACAATGTCTTAGCAGACCTCAGCAGGAGAAGGACATATAACGTTATAATTGAATAGTGTGAAAGGGTTCTGTATCGGGGAGAGGCTGGATTGTGAGTGAGGATGTATCTCCACTGCAGAAATAAAGCAGTTTGGTACCACTTTAATTGCATCGCTCCATCCTGTGGAATCCTGGGATTTGTAGTTTGGCGAGGTCTTCCGCCTGGACTGTCAGAGAGCTCTGGTGCCTCCCCAAACTACAAATATCAGGAATCTGTAGGATAAAGTTGAAGTGGTGTCAGACTGCTTTATTTCTGTAGCAAGGATTCACCCTGAGTTCACTAAATAAGTTTTACAATGCAATTGTATGTGTGCCTACTCTAGGTTCAGTAGGATGTGCTGCCTGGTTGAAAAATGCATCCTCTGTGTGCCTTTAGTCTTTATTTGCTACTTTTATCTTTGGCGTCATTTTATCATATTGTTCTTTTTGCTGTAGCGTCATCCTGCAATCTGATTCAGCTGAGTGTGTATGTATGGCTGTGGTATATGTCAAGGTTTTCAAAGAAATACATTCCTAAGATAATGTACTGGAGTGGGTAGTATGACTACTTAGCATGAGCAAACTGAGAAGTTAACTTCTCTCCGTGGCTCTGGGCACGAGTCAGAACAATTTTTGGCATGCGGGCACAGGAGAACTTTGCAACGATTCTGGACAGCTCTGCAGTCTGAAGGGTGAACAATAAACGAAAGGAAAGGAGACAAGCCAGGCAAAGGGAGGGAGGGAGAGGTGGAGAGCAAGACAGCAATGAGACAACATTGTTGGGGATTTTTCAAACTCCTTTTGGGGTAGCTGAGCTGGTGGTCCAAAGGGAGAGAAGGAGCCCAAGGATTCTTCCTTTGGCAGCAACAGCAAACAGGACCAGTCTTTAAAAGTGGCAGGCTCTTTGGTGACCCTGCTCTGCTGCAGAAGGCATTTCCTAATTTAAAAAGAGGAAAATTGGAAGGAGAAAGTCCCTCCCTTTGCTCCCATGTAAAGCACGAATGTCCAGTTGTGGCATGCCACCCTAATGAAACTGGTGAACAGTTCATGCCAGGTTGACATACGAAGAAGAAAAAAAGTGGTCAAGGGCATTGGTTGAAGATGGTTGATATAAACAGGCACTCGAGTCTAACTGTTCTAGAATACCTGCTCCATTTCAAGTTTGTTTCTGCAGTTTTCTCTTCTGGATGCCCCAGTTAAAACTTTTGTTGCTGCTCTGTTGCTCAATCGGACTAAACAAGGCACTGGTTAGGGTCTGTCTGGAAGCTGTTGTGTGGTAGTGAACTGGAGTTAGGAAATAACAACTTCATGCAATTATAGTTCGTTCTTGTGTCCCCCTCTTCTAGTGGAGATGGGCTGTTGAATCCAGGAAGATCTATGGATGTCCTTCATGATGCTTCACTTTATTTGCTCTGGAGTGTTCACTCTGTTTGTTCCACCAATAGATATTGTTATGGGTTTGGTTATGGAAAAACATCCTTAAATCAATGGGTACCATTGTAATCTGTCCTTCTTTCTCTTTCAGATTGACCCCAAAGTGGCATTTCCTCGCAGAGCTCAGCCCAAGGTAGGTACAGTTTTCATCTCTCGGGATTTGGTCCCAATTGGTGTTTGGAGGCATTAGGGGTACAACCATTACATGACTGTTAAATTGTTAAGTCGTTCTATGTTGCTGAGCCTAAAGCATTAAAAAATTTGATTTAGTAGTTAACTTGTTAAATAATTCATTAAATAATTAAGTCATGAAACTTGATTTAGAATGGCTGAAAATGACCACAGTTGGTTTGTGTAATGAGAAATGGCAAACTAGCATTGTTTGACATTTGAACACTTAAAATAACAGCGGTCATTTAATTTTTATTCTTTGATTTACATCCTGCCTTTCTTTCCAATATTGGAGCTTAAGGTTGCTCACAGCGTGCATAAGTACCAGGTACAGCGGAAAGCACAAATGTCATGCATTTAAAACACAATTAAAGGACTTAATTTAAATCATTTAAAAACCATGTAAGAGCACAGCAGAGACAAAGAGGAAGGGTACAACTTCCCCATTAAAAATCCTTTGCAATCAATCCCTTGCCAAACGTCTGCTTTGAATAGAAAGGACAACAGGAAGGGGTCAGCCTTGCTTCTGTTGGGCCCTGGGTATGGATAGAAAATGAGGTTACCTGTGAACTGGTTAGAAACTTAGTGGTAGCTACTTGAAGTGTGCAGGCTTGAGGTTTGTGTTTTTTTGCTAGAACTCTGAGATCCCTGCCCTGGGGTCATCTGTAAAATGATGGGTTGGCAGTTGGAGCTGATTATATCTTGCATATACTGTACATCCGGCCCTGGGGTGGCCTGTGGACAATAGTTTCAGACCTAAATCTCAGTTCCCAAACAGTCATGAGTGGGGGCGGGGTTACCTTTGGGCTTTTATCAAGCAATGTGGAGTCAGGATCTTTTTCTGGTGCGGGGAATGGCATAATGTGGTCTAGTCTTTATACTGGAGTGAGGGAGGGAGGGAGGGGGTCAATTTTCACCGCCTATGACCCCCTGGTGGACCACACTGGTTCACCAAAGCCCACAGATGCCCACTGACATCACTCTTGAGTTTTGATTTGGGTAAACTTTCAGCTAGTGTTTGGGGTTCTGACAAGTTCGTAGGGCAGGGCATATTCTGATGGAGCAGTTCCAGCCCAGCCTTACCTGGCTTGTGCTTTCTCCACTGGGCTGAGGCACTGAGCTGTGCAGCTTTGAGAGATGCCCTCTTTTGCCATTGAGTAAAGGGTCTGGGCTGTGGATGGGGACATTCCTTTCCTGAATGCCTTGCAAGCTGGACTGATGAGCTCCTCTGGCTGCAAGTCAGAGGTCCCCCAACCCTGCTCTGTAATCTACTTCCTACCTGCTGTGAATGCAGTATGCAACATTGGACTGTCCTTGGCTGCTAGATTATTAGCTTGAGGGCTTAGATTGCTCGGGGACAGGCCACGGTACATTGGCAGAGCGCCTGGTTTGCATGAAAAGGCTTACAGGTCAGCCCCCAATATCTCCAGGTAGAGCCAGAGAAATCTCTCTGCCTGAAATCATGGAGAGGTGTGCCCTGGATGGCCTGATTTAGCAGTTTCTTGCATTCCTAATTTGAAGGGGGAAGGGACCAGTAGCCCTTATCCATTTTTAGGTGGGGGTGGGAGGAGAGAATATGGAAGACAGATGGAAGAGATAAATATGTCTAGTATGAAAGGGTCACATCTAGCCAGAATTTGGGACTTTAAATGGGCTCATGCCCCAAAAACATGAAGCTTGGACTGAAATCTGGTGGACTGATTCTTTTGCTCTTCCTCACTGCAGAAATAAAGCACTTTGATGCCACTTTAACTGTCATGGCTGCATCCCATGGAATCCTGGGATTTGTAGTTTGGTGAGGCATTTAAAGTGATATCAGTTGACGGAGGGGCTGAGATAAATAGGCAAGACTGAAACTGGGGGAGCATATGTACTGTGGATTGCATACCAGAAGAACCTGCTACAATTCCCTTTTTGACCGAACGTATAAAAGGGGTAGGAACCTTCTTCTCACTTGCACCCTAAAGACAGTGGGGCTCATTGTGCATGCAAACAAAGGGGTGCTGAAGTGGGTGACGTGGAAGGGTAGCCAAAGGGGATCAGGACAACCAGTGCTCAGGTATCCCAAGTACCCAGTGCCAGAAGCACGTGGTTGGAATTGGGTTAATTCCATTAAGCAGTTGGGTGACAGAAGGCGCTTTAGTGTTTGGATGGGCTGTTTTCCAAGCCCAAGAATTGCAGCGGATTAGCTGTGCGCTCCTTGGGGTAATTAGGAGCATGTGTTTCTTGCCGAGCCACAGGGGCAGCAGCTGAGGGAGAGCCGATTCAAAGGGCACCCTAGGGTCCCTTTTGGGATCAGCTGGTCCTGCAGGTGGAAGAAAGGGAGGCATGGGATGATTTTAAAATGAATATCTGATTGCTGCTTGGGAATATCACTTGTATCGAAGGGTGCTGCCTCAGGTGGCAACCACTCTGTGTGGCGAGGTTTCAGCTGCATTGCTCATGCCACAGAGATGGGTTTTTCGGGGGCTGTGTTCAGAATTGTGTGGAGGGAAGAACCAGAGTTTGGGAAAGTTCTTTCTTTTTGAACAGCAGCTTCCAGAATCTCTGAGCCATTGTAGCCAGGGGCCATATCATCAGAAGGATTCTGAGAGCTGGCATCTGAAAAGTGACTTGCCTGTGCTTTCAACTGTGGCTTAGTGGTAGAGTGCACCCACTTGGTACACTAAAGGTCCCAAGTTTCAATTCCCGACCTTAGCAGGTAGGATTGACAAGATCTTTATCTGGGATCCTGGAGAAGTAATGTCACTCCCATCCTCATTGACAGCGCTAGTTGGACATGGTGGGAGTTGAAGACCCACACACTGAGAGGACACCTGGTTGAGAAAGGCTGACACAGACAGTACAGGACTAAAAAACTAATAATCTGATTCAGCACTAGGCCACTTCCTATCTTGCTGGCAGCTTCCTTGGAAAAAGAATCAGATTTCTACTTCTGTGCATTTTTGTTGTTGCAAGAGTCTTTGTGCTGCTTCTTGTTTCACAGTCTGAATGCACTTTTAGAATAGTTTAGGCCTGGTTTGAAATAAGCTTCCTGAGTGGCCACACAAGTCCCCTCCTGTACTTCCCATAGGAAAGGCAAGGATGCACCAAAGCTGATTATTTGGAGGCAAAGCTGACATCTTCCCCTGTAGCTGTACCCCTGGACGCTTTGCCATGACAACAGAGGGATCACAAGAGGAAAATATGTGTGCTTGAAAATGTGTGAGCTTGTTCTATACAAAAATGCCAAAGCTGTGTATTTGTGGAGGGGGGAAAAGCCTATCTTTTTGCAGAAAGACAAAGTCGTGAACTGCAAATAGCAGTTGAAAAATTGCACCGAAACCCTTGTAGTCCCAAGCAGTGGTGAGAAAACTGCTGGATTGAGTCTGGGGTTTTTTTTGCACATGAGAGATGCATTTCCTTTGGCCAGCAAAGTGAAATGATTTTGAGATGAGCCCTGTCTTACTGCCTCCTTGTCCTCTTGTCTTCCAGATGGTGACACGGACTAAGAAGATTTTTGTGGGAGGCCTCTCTGTGAACACCACGGTGGAAGATGTGAAACAGTACTTTGAGCAGTTTGGGAAGGTAAGTGTCTTGCATTGGGTTGTGCTGCATACTGTATTTTTCCTTTTAGCATATCTAGGCTGTGGCCATGGATCGGGCAAAGAATCATCCTTTTCACCAAAGAACTCTGGGAAATATAGTACTTTTCAAAAGAACTTATAGGACTGTTCAGTACTCTTGCCAAGCTACTACAGTTCCCACAATTCTTTGGGGTAAAGTCCAAAGTCCTGGTATAAAACCAATATTATCTCAGTATAAACTGATAGAGATCTTTGGATGTAAATTGTTATCAGCACAATAGGATATATTCAAAGACATTTGAAGGCACCTGTGAAAATAAGCATGCCCACCTGATTTTTCCAACAGCTCAAATTTTGCTGCTAAAGGCATAGTTAGATTTGTCACATGGAAAGTTGGCAATTCACAATTTGGGAGAGGGTTTTTAAAAAGTTTTACCTCCCCCTTGGAACCATGTACCCCTTTGATGTTGTAAAAACATGCAGGACCTGAAGGAACCAGAGCTCATGTTTTTCATGCTACCTTCACCCCTCATCATTGATTGAGATGACCATAATAGCTTCTGGATTTCAGGCAAGTTCATCAGAGCTTTAAACCATGAAATCTACAGCTATATTAGAAGTTCTGGCCTAGGAGCAAACCATTCCTAAGCCTTAGGTTTGAGTTAATCCCTTCTCCACTCTAAATTTTCCATTTTGGACTCTTCTCCCTCCCACTCCAGATTCTAAGGGCTGGCCAAAAGACATTGGGGTGTCTCCAATGGAAAGTTTGAGTAGCCCTGCTTGCTGTTTTTAATATTAGGGCTTAGTCCTCTGCGAGTTGCTCTTCCAAACTTTCACAAGAGAATTTCCTTTCACTCAACCACCCTTCTTGTTGCCCACAGAATGTTCACTGAGGTGGACATCTCCCCTTTGCCTATGGCAAGACCTGGTGATGTTTCCCTCATTGAATTTCTCTGGTCATCTGGTGCTCCAAACCTTTCTGGAAGCTGGTGTCCTTTTTTGCGGTGGGGAAGAGTTCTCAGTCTTCCACAGGCAAGCCTGCTGTTTGGAAGCTGGGAGCTGAATTGGAGGCAGAATGTCAGTGCAATTCCATTATGGGAGAAGGGCGGGATATAAATCCTTGAAACAAATAAAATAAATGGCTCAGTTGTGGGTGGATTTTTTTTTGACATTTTTTATTTTATTTTATAAAGCTAGGCCCCATCTTTTACAATATAAACATTTCCCAGATCATGGCTTGGAGTATTAAACAATGAAAATGATGCAACCCAGGTGGTGTGGACATTCAGTGGAAGACTACCAAAAGTGACCCATGGGGTTATGCTCTCCTAGAAGGATTTGTACCCCCAGAAGTACAGTGCTTCAAAAGGGATCAGTAGGACTTGAAATTGTGCTCATTTCCTAGTCCTCAGGAAGTGTGAGATGACTCCATGGACCAGTCCCAGTTAACAACCTGCTGACTGTCTTTGAGATAGCTGCACTTTCCACACAGTGGCCAAAGACAGCTTCATGTTCTTGATGCAGATGCTTGGAGTATCTCTTTGTTTGTTGCCATGCCTTTATAACACACTTGTTTTGGGGGGGAAAGCTGTAAAAGCTGTTCTCTTGGCTTAGTCATGTTCATTTTGGCAGGTGACTGTTTGCCATTCTGCAGCCAGGGTCTTTTGAGTAGAAGGGCATCACCAAACATGACACTTAGGGTCTTTTCATATTACAGGTTGAGTCTTCCTCATCTGAAATGCTTGGGACTGGAAGTGTTTGGGATTTCAGATTTTTTCGTATTTTGGAATATTTGCATATCCATAATGACGTATCTTGGAGATGGGATCCATGTCTAAACACAGAGTTCATTGATGTTTCATATCCAGCTTATACACATAGCCTGAAGGCACTTTTGTGTACAAAATTTGTGAATCCCATCATGGGAGAAAGCAAAGATGTCATAATCTCAGCCACCCATGTGGTCAATTTTGGACTTCGAAATATTTCAGATTTTGGAATTACAGATAAGGGAGATTCAATCTGTCCTCTGCTATGGTACTATGATTCCACTTTAACTGTCATGGCTGCATCTTGTAAAACCCGGGAGGTTGTAGTTTGGTGAGGCACTACAGCTCTCTGGATGAGAATTCTAAATGCCCCTCCTTGAACTACAAATCTCAATGTTCTACAGGCTGAAGCCATGGCAGTTACAGTGGAATCATAGCACTATAACTGTGCAATGTGAAAAGGGTCCTCAGTCAGATATCAGAGGGAAGAACTCTCCGTTGTAACCCTGTCATGATTTTAGAAAGGAAAATGAGAATAATTTGTAAAGTGGTGAAGATGGGTGCAGGTCTTTCTGACCCTACATTGCCTTATCTCAACTCCACTCCCACCCCCAACTTTGGGAAAGCCTATAATCCTCAGTGTGCTTGCTTGGAAATAATCCCCTTTGAATCAATGGGACTTACTTCTAAGCAAGTGCTTTCAAGATCTTCAGGCCTGAATGTGAAATACAGAGATGTTTTTGTTTGCGCAGGAAAGTTCAAACAGGGTTGGTCTCACAGTGAGCATTGCCTTTTTGGCATCTGGTTTGCTCCTTCTCGCTCCTGCCCCAATGTCTGTTTTTTGGTCTTGTCCCCCGGTGGATATGTGTGTGTGTATCATGATGTAATCATGTTTGGATAACTTTAGAAGTATTCAATCTCATTTATCCAAATGGCATGGGGGATGTGTTCAGAATGGTCTGCAAACTATGGGCTGATGTGGAATCTGAGTCCTTTTGTGGGGGCGTGGGTGGGTGGGAGGGAATGATGAAGTTCCAGGTTTGGTGAACAGAGCTCCTACCTGCATTTGGTGAAAAAGAGTCTTAGTACGCAGTGGGAAGACTGATCTTTCGGTGAATTCCTTTACTCGGAGTGGAGTGCTACTCTATGGGCGTGATCTGTCAGGAGCATCTCATGGGCAAAGAAACATGCATTTGCCCCAGGGCTGGCTTTAAGTGCCAAGTGCTGTTTGTTTCACTAGTGGTCTGTGCAGGAGATGAGCTGGGTTTGTTTCCAAAGCCCTTTTAATTGTTTTCTGTCCTGTCGAATGACTTGTTAAATGATCCCTGAGAAGATGACTCCAGTGCTGAATGCCATTTGAAACTTGCAGCTGCTCTGGCCCTTCCACTCCACCAGAACAGCCCATCACTCTGTGCAAGACTTGGTGTGCCATGTTCCTAAGCTCTCTTCTATGACGTTGCTTCCACAGAGCCCCTTCCTATGTGGCCATGGATGCTCTTTGATCACTAGTGGCCAGTGAAGGGGGCACGTTCGTGTCCCAGCATTCCATAGATCAAAGGTACAAATACAATGTGTAGTTCCCCCACCTCCTCTTCTGTCTTCCAGCTTGAGAATCACAAAACCAGCCTCACCCTTTTCTTTTCTATTCATGTAGTGTGCCCAAAGACTTTTGTAGATAGATGATCATTCTCTGTATAGTTAGACCTAGATTTAGGAAAAATACATTTCAGCTGTTTAGTTTTTTTTCTTCCCCTTTCTTTCCACTGTTGTGTTAATTTTCTGTTTGTAGTTTTGAAGGTCACAGTGTAGACAATCGCGGTAGCAATGTGTTTAGCAGCCGTCCATTTGCATATCTCCAGATCGTAGCGCCTAGCGAATGAATGTAGAATATTCAAGTAGGGTTAGTGAAAAAGAGAAATGGTCTGTGCATGTCCCTCTCTTCACCATGCTCCAGTGAACAGATTCCAGAATTCATCGGTGTTGGTGGTGTAAGAACTTGACAAGATTTTCTCCGTGGAATTATTTCTTGGCCTGTGTAAAGTATATGTGAATGGTCTGGGCAAGACTCAAGCATAGAAGGGGATCCAAAGCCCATCTTGTCCCATTCATTTTCTAAGCCCATTTGCTATTGGAATGGGCCCCATGTGGTTCATCCAGAGTCTGAGATGCAGTGAGCAGTTCTTGAAGGCAGCTCTCAGGCTGGTCTGGCCCATCAAGTCCTGCCTAAGGACTGACCCACCTGCAGATCTAATGCTTATAATTCCACAGGTGACGTGGGGATCAGTCATGGTGCATGAGGTCAAGTCATATCCCCATCTCCTTTGTAGGTGGGTTGATTTGTTTGCTGGCTCTTTCTGTAGCAGAATAATATGTTCCTAAAATCCCAGCCCAGCAGAATACCCTCCCCTTAAGAGGATTTGCCTATAAATATTGTTCCCCCATCTCAAAACAGAAAATAATAAATGTGGTCACGTTACTTCTGATTGTGGAAAATGATGATGGGAGCACAGAATAGCCTGTGTAGGGTTAGGGGGTGCAGGCAATGCCCCGCAACCCTCAGTGTGTGCCCACTTAGTCTCAACCTATGAGAAGTTTGCAACAGAAAATTTTCCCAAGATCTTGCCTAGTTCTCCCAAAGGTGACAGACTTGTTTTTTGGTTGTATTCCTTTTACTGTTGTTTCACTTCTCCCTTTAAAATGCTCACACCCCGTGTCAAAAACAGGGCTACAGGGGGAAAGGTTTGGGCCTATGCTTTTCAGGGGTTTTCTTTGACGGGGGAGAAGTGTTCCATTGTGCAAGTCCCAACTGCAGTCTGAAGTGGTCTAGTCCCAATGCAGGTTTCCATAGTCCTAGGCTTCTGTGGTCCCCTTCCCTCCTTCTTTGTTTAAAAATAAAATTCAAAACACATTTTCTTCTTGTTCAGAGTCCACCTCCGGATAGGATGTCTGAAGATAGAAAGGAAAAGCAACTGAGGGGGAGTCTGCTATTAATACCAGCTGTCTCTAAAGCCAGGGCTCAATGAACAGGCCTGTGCCCACGCTTCAAAGTGGCATGTTCCTTCAGAAAAGGTTTTGGCTGCTTGGCGGCACCTGTGGCAAAGAGTGGCTGACGTGGATTATATAGAAGAGGCGAGTCACTGTTAGTAAACAGTCCCATCCCCACCCAACACCAGCCCCATGTCCCGAAGTTACATCATCTAATAACTATATATGATGTGCTAGCTTTAGATGTCATTAGAAAGCAGCCCTGGTCTGCTTGGCTAGATGGCAACTCTGGTTCCTTCGCTAGACCTGGCAAGCAGGTTTCCGGCTTGCCAAACTGGTCCCTTTTGCTTGGGCCTCCTAGCCACGCTTGAATGTGGCTGCTCCTGTTCATTTCACTGGAGCCATGGATGTTAGCTGAGCTCTGTCTCTCCTGCTTTGCCACTCCAAATTCACCATTTGGCCTTGTCTCCTGACAAGGTTGCCTCTACTCCAAGGTGCCTCTCCATCCATCTCAGGTGCTTCCCTGTTCCAGGGGTAGAGGAACAGAGTGCGGTCTGGTAGGGTGTACTTTATCTTCTCCCTCCACCACCATTTCTGTCCATCTTTCTTCCCTAATGTAGAAGATGGGGTTGGCTTCCCCTGTCTCAGCTGTCATGAGAGCACATATGCTCAAATGGATTGTATTGTTAGAAAACACTACTGTTGGGAAAGGGATGTCAACCATCCATTCCACCAGCTGGTGGACATCTTGAGGACACCACATCACAGGTAGGGTGATCTGCTTCTTGCTTGTAAGAGAAGACCCATCCATATTTTTATACTTCACCGGGCCATGGTCCCAGTGGCCTGGTGTCTGTGATGTGACTGGTCTTGGCTTCCTAGGAACCCTAGCAAGGGTCTTTCCAACACCTGGATCTACCACCAAAGGTCTTTCAACTGAAAGATGACTGCAGGCCAACCTGAAACCTTTTGCCTACAAAACAGGTGCTCTGCTGCTGATCAAAAGCTATGCACATCTGTTTTTATTTTGCCGTTCTTCCTCATCCTTGCTTTCTTCATCTTGGGTAGTGCAGTGCAGTTTTGTCCAGACATACCCGGGGTGTTAATCCCACTGAACTGAGCTTATTTCTGTATAAGCCACACCTCAGGATGCTAGGAAAGGATGAGGTCAGAACACATTGGGCATTTTAACAGATAAAACATTTCCTAGCATCTTGAGGCATATCTCTTTCTTAATTGGGTTCAGTGGGATGCCCTCCATTTTTTGGGTGTGTGTGATTTACTTAATTCTGAATAGCTGTGGGTGAGACTGTAATGTTGCCTTCTTGATCTATTTATTGGGGTTCTGTTGGACTTGAAAGGGAATGGTATCGAAGTGGGCATGTTGCTTGCTTCCCAATACTGACTGTGGTGGTTTGTGGCTCCATTGTCAGTGGTGTGGTGAATCTATCCCAGGTTTTAGTTTGAATGTCAAAGGTGCTGTCCAACATGCTGAATCCTATCCCTAGGGTAGATTCAGCTTCTTCTTATTGATTCTCTCCCTTGGGTTCCCATATATTGCTAGACATCAACTCCCAGAACCTATAGCCCACATGGCGCATGGGTGATGCTACCCAACAATGTCTGGGAGCTCAAGCTTGGGAATCACTGCTCTGTAGGATGACAGAAGCATCCAAAACACGGCCTTAGCCTCATGGTGGTAGTGTTGTCCTGTTCAATCTTTGATACATATAGAGAAGGGCCTGGCAGTGCTGTATCTAGGTAATTTCAACACCAAACCAGATGGGATTTACAGTCCACCCCACTCCTTTACATGCTCGCATGTAATTTTTTTTCTTCAAAGTGGAACAAAACAACCCTCTGAAGTCTAAGGTCTTCTGCTCATTCCTCTGAATAGTGCCCTGACCTGCTCAGAAGACCTTCAGGGGTCCTTCTGCACTGCACCATTATAGTGCTACGATTCCACTTTAAGGTTTTGGCTCCATCCTACGGAATTGGGAGTTTTTGTGTCAGTGCCTTCAAGTGGCCTGTTGCCTTATGGCAACCCCATGAATTTCAGAGGGGTTTTTTAGGCATGGAATCCTCAGAGGTGATTTGGCCAGTGCCTTCCTCTGAAATGGAGCCTACAGCACCTGGTCTTACTTGGCAGTCCCACATCCAGGTACTAATCAGGCCTGACCCTGATCAGGGATCTATGCCTTCGAGGTATTTAGGCTTACTATTACTAGTTTAGGAAGGGGTATTTGGACCCCTGAGCCAGAGAGCTCTAGGGTCTCTCCAAATGACAAATCCCAGGATTCTTTGGCATTCAACCATGGCGGTTAAAGTGGAATCATTATGCTCTGTGTGGGGCAAAAGGGCCCCAGGCTATTGGAAGGAGGGGTGTCTTCTGGGCTGTTTGCTTCCAGCTGCCTCCCTTTGAGACGGGAGGGAAGAAAGGCAGCGGCGGCTGGGGTGGCCCATAGCCTAGCGAAGTGGATAGCTAGGGGCTTAATTGGGTGTTTTGTGACTGAGCTGCAGCACAGGCAAGGCCTCGGGGAATGCTCTCCTCCCTCTCTCATTTTTCTTTGTCGCAGGCTGCTTTTGTTGGCTGCTGCGGGAGAAGGAGAAAGAAGAAAAAAGAAGAGGAAAGAAGACAAGAGATGGGAAAAGGTGGCCCTCATCCTTTCCCCTCCTGAGGCCTGCAAGGGCCTGCTCCTGAGAGCAGGGCCCACTCCAGCCTGGTGCCTTCTTGCTTTGCAGAAGAGCGCATTAGAGCTCACACTAATCTGAGCCAGCGACTGGGATTGGAGGGGCCAGGGTTGCCACAGCAACCCGGCCCCAAGAGAAGCCATCCCCGGCAGCCTCTTTTGTTCAGGCCTCACTTGGGCGTTGGCAAAGCCAGGGCTGCCTCCAGAGAAGAAAGGCTCCAGAGATCGGGCCAGAAGAATTGTAGGGATCTCTTCCCCCCCCCCCCCCCCTTGCCGCCAGCAGGGGCTCAGCCCAACGGGGCACCCAACGGCTGGCTGCAACAATAGCGACCTGCCAAGGGCTGCCACTCACGCTTAGCATTCGGTCGCCTGAACTTGATGGCCAGGCCGAGCCGGGCCTGCTTATCCCGCCTCCCCTGGCCTAGGTTTCCATGGCCACGGGAGTTATTGAGGACATGCATTTTCTCTTTGAGGATTGAATGCCCTCCCGGTGGTGTTGAGATTGGGGACGTGCTCAGAGAGCTCTGAGGAGAGAGCCAGCTGGCTCGCTGGCTGTTCCCAAAGAAGCGCCATCCACCATCTTCCTGGCTTCTTGTTCTAGACCTTGCTGTTGCTTGGCAGGGGTCAGCACTTGTCTGCCTTCCCCTAGGTCTTAACCCTCCTGGGCCCACAACCCGGGAGCCCTGCAGCTTCCCAAATGGGAGGCCTTTGACGTGTCTACATGCATAAACATGAAAGTGTATTTCCATGTTGGCTTACCCCTGTCAATTCTCAATTCTCATTCTGATGTTCTCCAGCAAACAGTCCCCACCTCAGTACAGAACCTTGACTCATTTCTGGGGACTTTGGCCCCACCAGTTCCTTCTCCTATGGATTTGCTACCCTTTCCTTCATTCTTTAATTCTAGGTGCTCTTGTTCTACATTATTGGTTTCTACTTTCAGAGTGCAGTGTTTGGGTTCAGCTCCTCTTAAGAGAGTGTTTCAAGCATAGTCCCTTCCTCCAATGTGCTTGTCTTCTCCTAGGTGTCTTTTGAATGCCTCAACTTCCATTTTGTTATCATGTGGGTTCCTAGGAACTCATGATGTAGGAGCAAAGGTTCAGTTGAGCTTTTGGAGATACAGTATAGGCAAAAGCAAAGGGGCAGGCAAAGGAACCTATGGAATGCAAACGCGGCAAAGAGAAGAGTTCTAGGTGTGAATGATTTTCAGTGTCTCCCTCCTTGGAGTGCTAGAAATTTGGTCACATCCAAATAGGATTTGAATCACTTGCAACTTAGAGCTAGGATAGGTTTATCTCTACTTATTGCCAGCTTTCTAGTTATTTGGTCATGATAGTAGATAGGCCCTAGAGTTGTGTAGGAAGAGACAGCAAGGCAGTTCTGGCATGTTGCAGGTGGCCAAGGACATCTGATAAATCTATGGCATGAAGTGCTTCCTATCTAAGGCCACTGTGCTGCACCAGTATTATTGGGACTGTGGGATGCTAGTGCAGAGTTATACCTGAGAAGAAAGCGAGACAGTCCTGGGTTAAGAAGGAGAGAACATTAAGTGGCATCTACTATTAAAAGTCTTGGTCGTTCTGCCAGCCACTTCCACTCGAGATGCCTGCTGATAAACAGGATAACTGTCTTTGCTTTCTCTGCCCAATGCCCATCAGTCCCAAAGCCCTGTCACCTTGGTTTTGCCAGGCCTGCCAATTGACACCAGCTCTGACCTGAAGACAGAAAGTCCATTGTGAGCTCCCCCCCCCCCCCACTCCCCCTCAGTCTGTTGGCTTGCCGTCACTAAGGAAGCCTAGTTTGTATGTTTCTGTGCAAGGTACCCAAGAGAGTGACGTGGCTGGGTCCCAAAGAGACCCACTTTTGACTTCTTCACCCTGCCCCATCCACAGAGGTTTGGGCTGGTGGAACATCTGCTTTGTAGCTGAGCAAGTGGCCCAGCCAATTACGCTGTTTCCAGGTATGAGGCCAATGCTGCTGATCTGGTAATTGCCACACTCTGGCATCCCAGCATTTAATCTTGGATCTCCCCCAAACCTGCTCTTTTGTCGAATGGGGTCACTTTTCAGCACATACACACTCTGTTCCAATCATTGCACATGTTAGGTGAGTACAGAGGATGATTTCTAAGAGCTCTTTTTCAGTCATTCTTCTCTTTCATGGCAAACCTGGGTGGTTGGGGGTCCATCAACTGGGACGCAAAATGAGGCTACTAAAGTGGTTTCTCTGTGATCAGGGGTCCCCCAGGATATGGAAGAGCACTAGACATGCTGGTCATCTGTGCTCCCTTGCCAAGTGTCAAGGAGGGTCTTACCACACCTCCAGCATTTTGATTGCATGCAGAATTGTGGTGTGGTTTCTTTCTCCTCTTGGAAGGATGTTACAATTGTGTGGCTTACCGAAGGATTACGTTCCTAAGTGGTAACTTATCACTAGGATAAGTGGTTGTCCATATGTATCCAGAAACTTGAGAACCAGTGTGGTGTAGTGGTTTGAGTGCTGGATAAGGACTCTGGAAGACTAGGTTTCGAATCCCTGCTCAACCACAGAAACCCACTGGGTCACCTTGGGCAAATCATACTCTCTCAGCCGTAGAGTAAGGCAGTGGCACATTTCCTCTGTACAAATCTGACCAAGAAACCCTAGGATGGGGTCACCATACAATGGAGTCAACTTGAAAACGCATGTCCAGCAACACAAGCCAGAGACTTGGGCCAAGGATATTAGTCTGGATGCGGCCTACCATCACCTATCATTGGCACAGTGATATGCCAGCCACCATCCTCTACTGCTGTATATGGCTTTTTTGTTCAGTGAATTCCTCATCACCAACAGCGATCAATAGGCTGGGGTGCTTGGGCTGCCAAAGACAGCTGATACTGAAGTCAGGCTGTTCCAGGACCCTCTCAAGACATTTTAGTACTTGAGTATCCTGTTACTCCTCCTCTTCCTCCTGCCATGCTTAAAAATATGCCCTCTCATTAAGATAGCTTGGCAGCTGGCTGCGCTTTCATAGTCCCTCCCCCCCCAGACACCTTCCTGTTTTAAACTGGAGGAGGGCTAAATGATTTGGGAGTGCCCTCTTCCTTCCATTCCATCCCCAAATTCGATTCCACCTTTCCCCAACCACTCAAATCTTTTGTCTCCTCCAGGTGGACGATGCCATGCTTATGTTTGACAAGACAACTAACAGACATCGAGGTGAGGCCCGTTCCTTTGATGTGGCAGGCTAGGCAGCATGGTATGGATGTGGGTGTCCTGGAGGGGACATTCTGTGGGAACCAGGTGCTACCATCCCTCTATGGCATACCCAGGTCAAAGCTCTTCTTTATCTCCCTGCGTCAACCCTCTTTCCTTCATCAGCCGTGTCTGTTTACCCATGTTCCCACCCCCATCTCTTTAGCACAGAAGGCTTTTGTCCACCCTCTTCCTGTGGTGATGGGAGGGCAGCCTGTTCCCTTACCCTTTCCTGATACCTACATGGCTCCAGCAGACTGTGTGTGTCTTACCTTGTCCTGAGTAATTTGAGACAGGGGAAGCTGACACGAAAGCCAGGAGGCCACCTCTCCTCCTTGCCTCAGCCTGGCTCAGGGGCCGGCTGCTGCTCCTAAAGTCCCATTTGGAGAGTTTGGTTACAGAGTGGGGGTTGCCCTGACCCCTCTGCAGGCTGCTGTAGAAAAGGAGGCTGCTCTTTTCTGTGTGGGGGTCTGCGCATCCTCTCTTCCAGGTGAAACATCTAGTTTGAGGACTTCTGATGCTACCTGAAGGGACCATGCAGCCTCCTCCATGCCTGACTGGTTCAGAGGTCCAGATTCTTGCAACCTGCCTTCATTCTCCCTGAACTTGCTTGGGTTTTTTTTTTTAAAAAACATTGTAGCCCTCGTGGGTGTGCACCACCTCAAGAGTATGGGAAGACAGGTGTGAGTTGAAAACCAGCAACCAACTTGAGAAAGTTGCTTTATCTTGGACTACAGCTCCCAGAATCCCCCCTGGAGGATTTGAGGATCTGTAGTCTGAAAAAATTAGATTTCCAAACACTGATTTTTCCAAACTGGCAAAGAGCACTCCTGGCTTCCCTTAACAGCACAATCTGTGCCTCTTTTCCAGTTGCTCTGAAAAAAGTGAGGCATATCAAGGACAGTTTTGCCAGGGATTTGTGGCACCAGGCCTATTTCTTATGCCCATTCTTCTCAAAGGTCCAGATGAGATTGCTTGCCTGCATTTAGACTGTGGGTGAGCTCAAACAGAACTGACTTCTCCTTTATACAATGGAAGGGTATTCATGCACATAGAAAACTGACATGTCACAAAGCAAGTTAAGCTTCCTCTCTGAGATGCTAGCTTTCTGTATGCTGTGATCTGGATTGTGATCATTGTTTTTAATGGAGCAGCGGTCTGTCAGAAGTCAATTAAATTAAACTTAAATTTTTAAATGACCTAGGCGCCAATCTGCCAGAGTCTGTGTGGTTTTGCTGCCTGAATCCCTTCTGTGTTTCAGCTTAACTAGCTTTAGTTTCTTTCTTTTTTAGGTTTTGGATTTGTCACATTTGAGAGCGAAGACATTGTGGAGAAAGTCTGTGAGATCCACTTCCATGAGATCAACAATAAAATGGTTAGGGCTGGGGTAGGGTGGGGGGCAGAAGGCATGGGGCTAGTAGGGGCAATGAGGCCGTGGAGCCCTGCAAAGTGTGAGATCTCCAAGCGGCAGAAGTCTGCCTTCTCTTGGGATTCCATGGTCAGTTGACCATGGCCTTCAGAGGTCACCACACATCTCCTGCTTGGCAGGTTTGTCATCTTGCTGGTGGAGAGGGACCGAAGAAAGAATTGTAATGGGGTTACTTACAATCACAGGACACGCTCCCCAGCCACATCTGTAGGTTGCAAAGTGGCTGAAGAGCCCGATGTGAAGGAGCATTTTCAGAAATCCCTAGTGGTAAAAATGGAGTGGTATTACCAATTAAATCAGTAGAGGTGGGAGAGTTCAGGGTAATGGAAAGGCATGTACCAGAAGGTTTGCTTCCAAGGGTAGGTCAATGTGTGGGTTCCATATTTTATTTATTGCCAACAGTGTTTGTATGCTGCCTAGTCACAAAAATGGTTGGTATGGCTGGCTTTTTCACCGACCACAAGCTGACTACATACTGTACTACTTTTGCTTGTAAATCTGGGTTATTTTGCCCTAGCAGCACAGGGCGCCAAGATCTGACTCTGTTTTGTCTCCCATGCCAGGTGGAATGTAAAAAAGCTCAGCCAAAGGAAGTGATGTCCCCCACTGGCTCAGCAAGAGGGCGGTCCCGGGTGATGCCTTATGGGATGGATGCCTTCATGCTTGGGATTGGCATGCTGGGTAAGGATGGGAAAAGAGCTCTCTGGCCCTGCTCTCTACCTTCTCTCTGTACTCCAGCCTACCAGGCAGCAGTCAGCCTGGATTAATGTTTGTGCGAGGGGAGGATGGGGGGTCTCTGGCCTCTGATGTCGCAGATCTTATGATGTGGAATCCATTGGCAGGAAAGTTCCTTTTGGCATCTTGCAATGCCCTCATCTGGCTGAGGAGGAGAACTGCATAATTTTGCTACAGGAGCCACATTTCCCCAAATCCCCATAGCCAAGGCACACCTCCTCCTCCCCTCTCCTGAGTTTAAAACCAGATGTGCACATCTTACACCATTTTGAAAAGTGTAGGGAGTACAAAGTATACAACTTTCAGCAGGAGTCCTTCCTCTTTTGCTCTCTTCCCTTCTTATTCTGATTGCTTATGAACCAGAGAACAAGAGGCCACACATAGCAAAACTCCTTCTGCTATGCGTCTTTCTGTGAAACCATTGATGTAATGGTCTTTTTCATTTTATTTTGTCTCTGAAAATAGGCTACCCAGGGTTTCAGGCTGCCACCTATGCCAGCCGAAGTTACACTGGCATTGCTCCTGGCTACACTTACCAGTTTCCCGGTACGTCTGCCTCTGTGTTTGTTCTAAGGGTGGGCCTCTGTCCTGGGAAGAGCCATTGTTTTCTCCACTTTTTTGTCACTTGCCTCTCCTCCCTAATAGGGAGATTGAATGATGCAGAGAAACTGGAGGTTTGAGCATTAAAGCTGTGCAAGCTGTGAGTCGTACAATCACCTTTCTTTTCAGGACCAGAAGGAGCTGATGAAGTGGCTTAACCTCAGTTAGATTCTCCCTTGGGACCTAAAAATGGAACCTTTGGAAGCTCCTCTCTCTCTGTTTTTCTCCCTTCCTCTCCTGCAGCCTCCCTATCTTGTAGCTTTCACTTCAACTTTCAGCCTCTGATCTTTCCCAGAGTTGCTGCCTTTCTGAAAGCAGAGCAGAGAACAAACACCTTGACTGTACTCTTGTAACCAAATGTCAATGAAATTCACAAATGAAAACCCGATGGGTTCCAAAATGGATGAATCATATATGGCTTGTGAAACACTTTGCAACAATCCAAGGCTAGATTTCTGGCAGTACTAATAACTTTGAGAACAAGAAAGGGGGTTACCCAATTTTGGATGTGCTCAAGGGCAGTAGGGCAGGAGACAGACAGATCTGATGGAAGGGGATGTTTGTCAACCCAAAACAGAGATTCTGCAAGATTCTGGCTCTTAGCTTTTCTAAAATATGAGTTTTCTATAAGAAAATAGAATCTTATTCTGAGCTTGGAACATTCCTTTTAAGAAGAAAATTCATTCATTGTTGGTTTTATAATGGTGGTAAGCAGCTTCATAGGAAGCAGGGAGCAATTTTCACTCTTCAGTGTCCTGTGGGCTGCACCCACCCATTTGGGCCTAAAACTATTTCTGTATTCAGTTGTATATATGTATTTAGTTGTATGTTATCACTGAAGAAAACACCTCTCTATTCAGCTGTAAATGGTGCCTTCTGGTTTGGTTTTAGCTGATACCAGGCAGAAAAGAGGCTGATACAAGGCCAAAAGAAAGGCAAAAACTACCTCTGTGTTCCACTGAATTTAGCTATATGTTAGAGCTGCATGAAATACCTCTGTATTCAACCATAAACTGCAAGGTCTTGTCACCATTACAATACAAGGCTGAAAACAAAGGTATTTGTGGGTGGGGTGGGAGTCTGAGATGTATGGAAAGGTGCTTTGCACTCATTTTTGAGAATGTTGGCATGGTTTGGGGACAAAAATCACCCAAGATCACACGTAATTTTTAAAAATTGGAGTGGAGTCACACATTAGCATCACACATGTTTAAAGTAATGATCCTTGCCTTATGCATCCTGTCAAGCTATTTTAATTATTTTGAAAAAGCACTTTAAAAATAAATGAATGGCTATAAATGATTCCTCCCCCCCCCCCCCAGCAATGTTTTGGCTGTACTTGTTAAGTCCAAAAGCAACACAATTACCAGTAGCTGATACTGTTCTTTAAAACAGGTACCAGTTTGAGTAATGCTGCAATCGGCAAAGTAATGTGTCTTAGGTGACACCATTCCTTGTAAACATGTCTTCCAAGCGCCGATCTCAATAGGATGTGCAAAGCAGGAATAAAAATCAACTCTCTAGTGCCACTGCATTTCCTCAAGGTCATCCTTCTTTCAGGAGGCAGCCTTTGCTTCCATCATATCAGATCTGGCTTTAGCAGCCAAGCTGAGATGTTGAAAGAGGAAGGCTGTTTTTCTCCCACTGATGAGAGATATAGCTGTCATCCGTCATGCTCGGGATTTTGGTCTGTCAGTAAGTCCAGGCAGCCAACTGTTTTTTTGCTTGACCTCTTTACAGAAGGGGCGCGGGGATGGATAACTACCCGAGGCTATGGTTTTCAGACTTTCCGCTCTCCAGGATTGAACCGTGCTGAATGGCTTAGCATTCCCTTTATAAAAGCAGATTCATTGTCCAGAACGCTGTTTTCCAAAGCTTACTCTTGAGCCACTTTCTGATTTGGTCTTTTGATGACTGTTCATTGCCAAGAACTAAACATCAAGTATTAACATTGTCTAATTAAAACACACATACATTTCAAAATATTAACAGGCTATTAATTGATTTATTAACATACTAAAAACAACTCTAGTTCTCTCTTTTCCCATGTCGCTCCCTGTTTTGTGGTCTGACGTTGTTCTGAACAGCACAGTTGACTCATTTGGATGCTTAAAAAAGAGCACATATACCGGGCCACCTTACATCATTTGTTAAAATGAAATCAATTTGTTCTTCCCTTGTTGCTCTGACTCTTTTCAGCACAAGCCGCAGCTCTGAGGATCCCGGTTTCTGGCCTGACCCGCAATGTTTGTGTTTGCTATTGCGTCTTTTCCTGCTCCCTTGCCCCCATCCTCTTGCCGGATCTCTCTCTTGTGTGTGGGGGGAGGCGGAACTGACCAAGTGTCCTAAGATGTCTTGCATTTCGTTTTTAGAATTCCGGGTAGAGCGGACCCCTCTCCCGAGTGCCCCTGTTCTCCCTGAGCTTACAGGTCAGTCCCACCAATTTCCTTCAACCTTGCAAAAGCCGGAAGGGAAGACGGGAGGCTGGAGGCAGCTTCATCACAGTCAGTGCCTCGCAGCTTGGGGAACGGGGAGGGTGTCAGAAACTGGAGATGGCCCGCATTTGCCTCTTCCATGACAGTTGGGGGCCGGGAAGGGGGAAGTGTGGGAAAGAGAAGCAGTCAGAAGAGGAAAGGAACTTGCAGGCATAGTATCTCCTCTCCCATATTTAATTGCCTGGTTGCCTGCCTTGTGATGGCTTCTTTCTAAAGGAAACTTGTGTCATCACACCTTTACCCAAAGGGGATATCATATCCACTGTCTTGTCCCCAAATATGTATCCAGACAGGCAGACACAGCTCCCATCCCCAGCATGGACATTTTCCTGCTTTTTATCATTGCAGTTAAGGTAACCCGACAATAGCTGATGACACAATTTTTGTGTCTGGGGAGCCTGTTAGGCTGCACTTTGGTGGTAGAGCAGATGTTTTGCTTGCAGGAGACATCCACAGCTAAAGCCACAGTGGAACTGGTGGTAACTGTTGCCGTGTAGCTGCAGAGGGCAACTGCTGGTCAGAATATAAAACTTTGGGCTAAATGGATTGAGGGGAGCTTGCCTTATGCCAGCCTTCCCCAACCTGGGGCCCTTCAGAGATGCCAGACTACAATTCCCCATACCCCCAACAATGCCCTGTTTTCTCTCCATGCCATTCATATTTTTATAGCATAGTTAAATTGTGGAACTTACAATCAGAAGAGGTAGTGATAGGGACCAGTTTGGATGGCTTTGAAAGCAGATTTGCTAAATCATTGAAGTGCTGTTGATCCTCAGAAACAGAGGAAAGGCATCAACACCCCTTTGTTGAAAGTTGTGTTACTGATTCCTAAAGGAAAAGATGCCCATGACTGCGCACAGTGGCGTAGCTTTCATTTTATGCCAAGGTGAACCAGAATGGGTGGGGAAACTTTAGGTTCCTCATTAAACCCCAGGATTTCATAAGATGGAGCTGTGACAAAGTAGGATCTAACTTTGTAGTGCAGAAACACCTTAAGTATGTTGAAAGATAGTGGCCAATAACTGAATTGTCTACCTGTCTCCTCAGAAGGGAGTCTCATTCATTGCAGTGGGGCTTATTCCCAGGTAAAGCCACATGGGATTGTGGCTTAAGAAATTGCACTGAGGAGCAGGATGTTGCAGGTTCACATCTTGCTTCTGCCATAACTTGTGCAAGCTACAGGTCCTGTTTCATCCTCAGTATCTCCTCCCCCTGCTGTGCAGAATGGGAATAAAAACACTGCTCTCTCTGGCAGGACCATTTTAACAGTCATGGATACAACCTTTGTAAAGAGCATTGTACACTAGAGGGCACTACTGATTGGTGCTCCATATGGTCTGAGTTCTGGTGGTCCTTAACTGACCCATCTGAGGTGCTCTCTCAGTACTGGTGACCGCAAAGCAGCTCCAGTTTTTCCACTTCAGACCTGTGCCCTCCGGATTCAAGGGGCCAGAAGCCAAGGAGAAGCGGCCATGGATGAGTTTGGGCTGATGTTTTTCTTTCCCTGTTCCTTCCAAATCTAATGCCTGCTGCTTGGTTCCTCATCCCTTTGGCCTGGCATAGTAACTGAGGGCATTTTCTGCTGCTGGCATTTTCTGCTGCTGCCATTTCCCTGTGCTTTGTAGAAATCATGGTTTCTTTTTCTTTCTCTCTGTCTTGTTCTAAGCTAATAGACTGACTGGTTCTGGAAACCCCTTGTCACCTGCCCATAACATCCCCTCACGCTGTCTCTTTCTTGGGTGGTGCAGGGATGTCTCTTTGGGTGGGACATGGAATGAGGGGGAGGGCTTTTTAGATGACATCTTGATCAGGCTTCCTTGCTCAAAGCAAATGTTAGAGCATGGGTGAGGAATTGTTCCTTCTGAGGACCAAAGTCAATTTCAGAGACGTTCTTGGGGCCCACTTTCCAATGATACGTGGAGGTAGCAGTTAAAAGGGAGGAGACCCCAAAATGCCACCATATTTTTGTTTCAGGCTCTTCCCTCTTGCAACTGTATTTGAGGAGAGATGTTTCAACTAATGTATATGAAAGTTGGGAAACCACTAAACAACAGTGTAGTGAGAAAGAGAAGGAGGCAATCTATGTAAGCCCAGCGGGTCAGATTCAGCCCCAGGGCTTGAGGCTATCCACCTGTGCTTTAGCAGACTCTCATTTGACCTTTATTTCAAGTTGATCTGCTCCAACCAGTTGGTCTCCCCTTCACCTCCCCTAAAATCCTCGTACTTCTTTGTTTTGGCCAAAGATGCTCCCATGGCTTGCAGGAGAGGAGCTGAGGCTATAAGTTTTGAAACCCTAGTACCAAATGCTTGTGTTGGGAACTTGCCCAGCTTCCCATGCAAATCCGTTCCTCGGATGTGAGACAAACCAAGACTGATGTTTTTTCTCCCCCCTTCCCTTCCAGCCATCCCTCTCACTGCATATGGACCAATGGCGGCGGCGGCGGCAGCGGCAGCTGTGGTGCGAGGGACAGGTAACTGGCATGGTGGATCCCCCGTGGGGACAGCTAGCTGCCATAGGGGGAAGTTTGCCATTGGGTTGTGGGGGTGGGGAGGGGGGCAGGGGCCTGCATTTTGGTGCCTTGACTGGCTAGTTCTGCTTCCTCCTGTAGGTTCCACCCCGAGCCGTACTGGAGGTTTCCTGGGCACTACCAGCCCTGGGCCGATGGCAGAGCTTTATGGGGCAGCCAATCAGGATTCAGGAGTCAGCAGTTACATTAGTGCGGCAAGTCCTGCCCCGAGTACCGGTTTTGGACACAGCCTAGGGGTGAGTGATTACAATGGGAGAGCTCAAGGTATGGAGTGTGTGCCAGTGGTTTCCAAGGCCAGGGCCTGACAGCAGGGGTAGGCAACTGTAGGAAGCTGGGCAGGGGGCACATTAGACCCACAGGAGACTTTGGAGGGCTCCACACACACACACACACACCCCACATCCTCTGCAAAAAACTCAGAAACTTTTCTTGCCCCCAAATGGCACAGAACATTGGAGCCACAACAACCTTTTAAACAGCAAG
The DNA here is from genome assembly GCF_019175285.1 of Sceloporus undulatus. Taxonomy (NCBI): domain Eukaryota; kingdom Metazoa; phylum Chordata; class Lepidosauria; order Squamata; family Phrynosomatidae; genus Sceloporus; species Sceloporus undulatus. The sequence continues at coordinate 753,778 of NC_056531.1, read as the reverse complement.
AAGCAAATCAAAAGTTGTTCAGGAATGTCTGGCCACTCACGTGAAAGGCATAATAGAGATGCCGCCATGGTGTAGTGATGTCATTTGGGCAAGTTACACTTTCTCATCCTCGAAAGAAGGTGGTTGCAAACCTCCTCTGAACAAATCTGGCCAAGAAAGTCCTAGGAGAGAGTAGACCTGAAAGCAGACCACAAGAGATTCCCTGTGAGTGATACACTGCTCTTTTGCAGGGACCTTTGATTGCAACAGCTTTTACTAATGGTTACCACTGAAGCTGAGGACCAAGAAAGAAGTTGGTAAGATGGTTACCAAAAAGGGGGGGGGGGAGGGAGGATGGAGGGGAAAAAACTTGGCTTGACTACTGTAATGAGCAGTACATTGATGTGCCCTTGGAAGACTGCTGAAAAAACCCTTTTCTGACCTGGCACGTGTTTTGAACTACCATTCTTACCATGAGGTGATGGGCATTGTGGTCCAGTACATCTGGAGAGTACCAGTTTGGAGAAAGCTACCTTGTTTGAACTGTACCATGGAGGATGAGGCCTGTTGGTCTTGGTGACCCATTTGAAGGCTTCACAGAAGCATGTGGAAAGTCACTGTTGAAACAGGATTTTTTTTTAACTCATCCAAATATTTAGTGTCCAAGTGAGCTTGGCAGTTATGTTTGTTGTCGTTCTCACCTTCCTCTTTTCAGATGTTGTTGCACTTTCTCATGATTCTCCTTCTCCAGTTTTGATGCACAAGTGGTGTGTTGTTTTGATGTTCACACCTTTGGGACTGGAAACATTGAAACATTTAAAACAATAAACCTATAGAGACTGCCTGGTTAAGACACTTCAGAAGTTCAGGCTGTCTGAAAGGCCATTCTTTTCCCATATGAACCTGCATAGGTTTTAAGTTTAAAGATGGTTTCCACCCTTCACGTGATTTCCTAAGGAAGGAGCCATGGCAGTTACAGCCGTATCAAAGTGTGATAACAGTACAGTGTGGGCACCCTGTACGTGAGTCCTGAAGTGGCCTTAAAGGGGTATGCCTGCACTCTATTCCCTTCGGACAGCTATAAATATAAAAAATATGGCTAGCGTCCCATTCAGCAGTTATGATCTCATAACTGTTGGAGGTTTGTGTTGATGGTTGTGAATTATCGAATGTGACCCCCCCCCCCCCAAAAAAACCCACCAAAGTGTTTTCAAGGTGCTACAGATCAGCAGGCTGGGCAATGACTTTTGTGGCACTCTCCTGGTCACAGGTCACCTTGGGACAAGCAGTTGGGGCAGGACTCCAAGAAGTCTCTCCAGCTGCCTGTTCCCAATGCACTCCTGTGACTGGGAGAGAGCTGCAGACGTCATTCCCCAGTGCTCTGATCTGCAGCACCTCAGAAGCCCTTTGGCTGGGTTCTGGGGGTTGGCGTCATCAGAAGATACTAGGACTATGGAGCGTCGTCATCATAGCTACAGAAACAGTTCAGATTTTGGCCAAAGAAGGAGCTATTCTTTCAAGACCAAAATAAAGTAGATTTTTTTCTCCCCCTGAGTAGTCTTTGGTCCCCCTTTTTCACTGAATGGCCATCTTATCCCCCTCTCTTTCCTTCTTGCAGGTTCCCCAGCGAGCGAAGCAAGGATGGCAAGCTGGAGGATCCGGCAACAACTTGAGAGATGAGCCAAGATTTCATATGAGTAACGAAAACTGCACACTTGGGGCTGCTGGCGGGGCTGCTGCTGGCCAGTCCTGCTATCTCCTGTTGACCAGAAAGCACTGGATTTTGAACCCGAGGAGCTCTCGTCTCCTCTCTTTATTAACCGCAGACCGTTTACACTTCTCCCCAAACCCCACCAACCCACTGATTTCTTCTTTTATTTATTTTGTTAGCGAGTTAGTTTTTATTTTTTAGTCTTTGGGGGAAGGGAGGGAAAGGGGTGGGGGCGGGTGGGGGGGAGACCAGCCCTTTTGGTTTTTCATTCTGGTTCTTTGGCGGCTTTTTCAGAGTGCCGAGAAGAACCGTTGTATGACTTGGGGTTGTTTTGTGATTGTGCGTAGGTAGCTTTTATTGAGGAATAATTTTTATTTGGTTTTGAAATCTTTTTGTTTGTTTTAGAAATATATATAAATATATATATATATTTTGGGGGGGAGTAGGGGAAGGAATGGATTCGGTCATGGAAAAAAACACAACAACCCGATGTCTTTTCAATGGACCGGTTGATGTCAAACAAAGGCAGTGATGAAGGGAAAAGAGAAGGCTGAGGGAGACTGATGCATTTAAGAGTTGGTCTCTCTTTTTGAAAGGTTTTTTTTCCCCTTCTTAGAGTGTGGTCTTTGGACATGGGCCGTGTTAGCATGACATGGAAACTCGAGGGCATTGCTGTGGAACAAATACAAACTGTATATTTTGCTAAGTGAAAGAAAAACACTATTCCTAACAGCTGATTCCCCCCCCCTTTTTTTTTCTAGATTTTAGGTTACTGTGGGTTTATTATTGTTATTATGTTCCCCCTTCCTTGATCTTCCTATATCATATGTAAATACTGCAAGGTACTCTTTGGCCTTGTTTCCACGAGAGAGCAATTCTGGATTTCTTAAACTTCCTTCTTCCCTTCCTTCCCTTCCCTTCCCTTCCCTTCCCTTCCCTTCCCTCCCCTCCTTCCTGGCTTTGATGCCATAAATGCGAGCAATACTCTGGTTGGACCACGATGAACCTCCTTTCTTCTTCTTCTTTTTTAAAATATCTTTTACTGTAAGATTTTAAGACCTCTGATGAGAAGTGTAGCGGGGAGGGGAAGGGTGTTGTAGGGAGGAAGGGGAGGGCGCTGCTGGGTTTGGGGAGGGGAGGGTGCAGAATGAATGCTACTGACCCAGCTGGGGGCTATTTTGTTGAGCAGTGTCGGGCACGCACCTGCCCGTCTTACAGGTGCCCACACCAGAGGCTGCCAAGGGCTTTGGCCGTCGCTACTTGTCTCTGTTAATGCTTTTGAACGGCTACAACTCTCCTAATATTTCTCACTGCCTGCCAAAGGGGTCAGGGCCTGCTGGTGGGTCTGGGGCAGGGATGCAGCAATGGGGGCCGGGACAAAATGGGAACATTGCCCTCCCTAAAAAATTCTGCCCTGTCAAATGAAATATTCCTTCCACCCCCAGATTTCTAGTCTTGCAGAGAGTAAGTCATTGAAGAAGGTTCCCACGTAGAACTCTCCTATCTGCGGTGTTTGCTTTCCTTGGATCACTTTGCCCTTTTTGCTGAATGCCCAAACTATACCTGAAATTCTGCACTGTCAACAAGGCTAAAGTGACAAAGCTCCATTCTCGTAGTTACGTGTGATGATTCAACCCTCTCCAACTTACTATTTCATCTTAGCAGCACCCCAACAACACAAGTGTTTTCAAGGCATTAAGGGTTTGGGGTGCTGGGGAATGATGTCTGCAGTGCTCTTGTGGTCATCATGAGGGGCCTTGAGAACAAGAAGCTGAGGAGACCTCTTGGGGTCCTGTCGCAACTGCTTGTCTCAGGGCACTCCACAACTGGGAGAGCACTGGAGACATCATTTTCTAGGGCCCTGATTTGCAGGGCTTTATGAATTGCTTTGGTTGGGGTACTGCCAGGCTGCAAAGGTTGGTTTTGGGGGTCACGTTTGATCATTGCCAACCATAACGATGAATCCCCAGCAGTTAGGAGATCGTAAGTCCAACTTGCGATTATGTAACTTACTATGTCTGCATTTCTTAAAGGCGCAAGTGAAGTTTAAAGCAACTGCAATTCTAGAGATTTGGGAAATGAAGGAAAAATGTCATTGGGGAGTCAGAATTCTTACTGTGGGGGGCAATGCCTTTATTTTCCTCTGCCCCTGTAGCTACAGCCCTGGTCTGGGGTAAGCCCTCCCCTTCCCAGTTCAAGTGGAGGGGGCTTTTAGGCTGTGAGCCAAGCCAAGCATGACTAGGAAGAGGGATCTTGAATCTTCTCAGGGATGCTGGGAGCGACGGAGCTGGTGCCGCTTCCTGCCACTTCTCTCCTGCCAGGGTGGCAACATGAAGTGTTAGGGCTTGAGCCTTTGGCAAGCTGGGCTTCCTCTGTGTGTCTGGGGAGGGGCAGTGTTGCTTGGCTCTGATGACCAAAGTGGTGTGGGAAGAGGTAATCTCAGAATCATCTGGAAGTGTATGGGGAAGCATGCCCCATTTCTGCCCTCCCCCATGGCATTCTCCTCCCCATCCTACCTTCATTTCTCGTTCCATGCAGTTTGGGGTGCTTTCCCCCACTCTCAGCCATAGCCACTGCTGGAGGACTTGGTGCCTTTCCCCAGAGCACATTGTCGTTGTCATTGTCATCATCATTTTTTTTTTTTTAACCCGTCTTTCCCCATGGATAGAGGCAGGGGATAACATAGCTTCATCCCCCCCCCCCCCCGGGTCATGTTCCTGGGAGTTGTTTACACATGAGGTGCCATCTGTTTCCCCTTTGCCATGTCGCATCCAACTTCCATAACTACATCAAAACTTGAGAAATTACTTTGGGGCCAAATTTCTCTTGGTCACTCATGCTGGCATAACCTCACGTGACACCAGTGTAAATACTTTGGGAGACATTGCACAAGCAGGTATCCAGTACCTCCTTGTGAAGTGCTTTTGCCCAGCTGTGCAATGGCAGCCAGATGGCACTTCACACAGCGCCAGCTGTGACCTAAAAAGCCACGGATTGGGCGCAGGGCGTCTCCAGGGAGCCTCCTCCCACAGCCACTTGGTTGGCTGCCTCCACCTTCCTGGACCTCTGTGCCCATAAGTATGCTGTTGGAACATTATGCTTCACCAGCTCCAGATAGGACCTCGACCTTGGGCTACAACTCCCAGGATCCCTGAGGGATTCTGGGAATTGTTGCCAAAAGACGTAACTTTGCCAGGTTTGGATTTAACATCTTCCCCACTTTTTTAAAACTGCCTGAAATCCCCGTAGAGTCAAGTCCTGGTTCATTCCAGAGCCCAAAAGAGGAATCAGATGTGCTACTGCCATGTCTCCAGATCTCTGTTCAGCCCATTCACCAGGGTGCCATTTTGAAGTATAAGATACAAGTGGGTCCCTCTAGCTATGTCCTGATCAATATGGCGCACAGTTGGTCCTGTGGAAAGTTCTCCTGCATGACCTTCCCATTGGAAACTCTGCAAGAGCATGACCGCACATAGTGATGCCCCAGGAGTTTGCCAGTTGGGCCCCTCACCCTTGGACTCTTGGGGATGGAGCTATGTTTGCCCCTGTGTGATGCATAGAACACACCAAGCTAGATAGGCCAGGGATAAGGCTGCTTCCGATAATCTTCGGTTCCAGAGTTTTTTTTGTCTGGATTCACCTGACTCCCAAAACATGAAATGTCCATCCCATCATGAACAGTGGTTCCACCCGTGATCCTTTCCGTTCTCTCTCAGTGTCTTTGTCTCACACGTTTGTTCCTTCTACCTACCTACCTCCTCTTGCCATCTTGTCCCCGGATCCCAAGCGTATCCCACGTCCCACTTGAAAGCAGCTTGACAAATATTGGGAGAGTTCTCCAGGTGACGAAAGCAGAGGGGAGAGGAACCTAGCTAATCAGTACTGGAAACACAAAAGCAATAATTTTTGTTACTGAGCTGAGTCTGTATGTCTTTTTTTTTAAAAGAAAAGAAACGAAAGCGCAGCTGCAGCTTAATGGGGTTTATTTTTATTCTCGAGTCCTTTTGCCTCGGGGCGGGAGGGGTGTGTGCCACAGGGGGCACAGGGGTGCCCCCCCATTCTTGGCACACACGCACAGGCGAAGCTGCTTTCTTGCCCACCTCCGAATCGGGTTGCCTCACCATCCCTGGGCTGCCGCCCTTTGGGAGTGGCTCTTGTGGGGGTGTTCCTTTTTCTACAAAAATAATAATAATAATTAAAAAAAGCAAATAAAATAAAAAAATAAAGCTGTGGTTTTTATGAAGCCGGTTTTATTACACATGGATGTTTGTTCTCTCCAGACCTGTAACCCCTTTTTCCAGATTTTCAGTTTTAAATTCCTAATAAATTATTTGAAAATGGCTTCCTGCTTTGGTGGCAGTTTGTGAGCGGCGAAGGTGGAGTTGGCATGGGGGCTATTAGTTCAGAAGAATGGAGAAAAGGATCCATCTTTGTTTTCAGGTGTTTCGAAGGGACATTCAACTGCAGGAGTTACAGGCCAAAAATCTTTGCAACATAGTGTATCCGTCTCCCCCATTTTCCTGAATGCTAGTGTAATGCAATGCACATGGATCAATGGTCAGTGTGCATGGCTGACAACCTACGGTGCAAAAAAGGGAATTCCCTGGGAATCTCTAGACACTGAAAGGGAATACCATGAAGGGTGCATTCAGGTGGAGGAGTCTGCATTGACTTCCCTGGTAGAAGAAGCCCTGCTCTCTGGCAAGGCAAGGTGGCAGGTTTTAGCTAGGATAGGTCTGTGACAGGTCAGGATATCTTTGCCTCTTGCGAGGCAGGATAAAAGAAATATGTTTTGGATGATATTTTTTTTTGCTGTAAGGCAGATTGGAGACTGCTCAAAAGAAGGCTTTGTGGGCTGGAGGTATCCCACACAAACCCATCCTGATCTATATACTCGATTTATCTACAAGCTAGATCTCCTTGGAACCCTTGTCCCTGCACCTCAAAGTGTCTGGAAGAGATGGCTGCCTTCCTTCCTTCTAGGTCCTAGGAGAACAAGGCCCCCAGCGAGGGAATGAGAAGGCTCCCACTGGATGGTTGCCAGGGTTTCACTTGAGCCTTTATTTACCGCCTTGGAAACCTGGGCAGGTGCCAACGTCCTGAGAGCAAGCCTGCCTAACCACTCCAAGTAATAATGGGGAAGAAGAACATTCTCAGAACTGAACTCTAATCTCTTCCGGGGGGAGGGGCAGTGCCACGCATTCTGGGCAAGATGCCATCCTTGGCCTGAGGGGCCCAATGGAACATTTCTCCCCTCGGAAGCGAGGGCCCTCTCTTTTTGCTCGGCACAGCGAGCCTGTGGGTTTTTGGCCACCTGTGGCCGTTTTTGATTTATGAGCGCCTGTATGTTTTTCCACCTGGGCCTCCAGCTGGTGGATTTTGGCATGGCAGATCCCCAAGCCGTCAAAGAGGTTACTGAGGTCAAGGCTGGCATCGAACCCGAGAGATTCTGAGTGCATGTTCTGGCATAGGCATAGGCCTTCTCCTTATGTCTGCTGGTACCTAGAGGCTGGTGGGTTGAAAAGATTGAGCTGTCCTGGTCTGAGCTCATCTATGTAAGTGGTGGGAGCAGAAATTATTATTATTATTAAGCTTTATTTATAAAGCACTGTAAATTTACACAATGGGTTTGAACCCCATCCCTGCTACTGACAGTTCAGTGGAATCATAGCCTTGGAAGGGGCCACAAAGGCCATCTATTCCAGCCCCCTGCCATGTACTTAAGCGTCCCTGAGAGGGACCATCCCAACCTCTGTTTAAAGGCCTCCAAAGAAGGTGAATCCATCTTCCTTCTAAGGCCGCCTTTTACATTCTTTCCTGGCTGAGTCCTGGCACTTAGATCTCAGAGCTAAGCCCCGAGGAATCCCATTTCAAACTGAAGGCGGCCTTGGGGAAAGGGATGGATTGCCCCAAATGTCTTCCAGAGGGACTCTACACGTTTCCCAAGTAAAACCAAAGCCTTCACTGGGAAGACGACAACAACAACCAGCACCAGCATGAGGAAGTTTATTCTTGGAAAGAAAACTGGTTTGGTGTTTTTTCCCCTCGATAGCCTTGGGTGATGGGCAGCTGCCTTGTTGACTTCTGATGAGAGAAAGATGCTTATAGAAAAGCAAACACGGCTCTCTTATCTTGGATATTGGTGCCAAGGTAAGGTTGGGCTATAAAGAAGCTGAGAAGCTGAGTGGTGCCACCAGTGCTTGGGCAACGGACACCATGAACCTCCTCTTTTTCCTCCTCATGTTGGCATCAGGTGAGTTGCAGTTAGTCAGGCCCAGCGGATCAGAGAACCAGGTTTGCCACACTTTGGGATGGCGCTCGGGACGGCACCAAAGGGGATTTGTGTGATTTCTTGTGCCTTAAGAGAAATTGACTGCAATGTACTATACGGTGGGGCTGCCCGTGAAGTCAGTTTTGAACGTTTTGTTCAACAGATAGTGGTTTGCTGGAACTGGACGAAGGGGTGCCATATCAGGTGGGTCAACTCCACCAGCTCCCGTGCCATATTTCTTTCTAGGTTCAGTCCAGGGTGCTGGTTTTGAGCTTTTCAAACCTTCACAGATTGAGGACTCAAATATTTGATGGACTGTAAATAAATACATTAGGTTTCCCCACCTTCTGAGATGGGGCTGCCATTTCCCATCTTGCTGCCCAAGTGATATCATGATGGTGCCAGGCAAGGACTTCGCCCCCTTGCCTTGGGACTTTAAATGTCATTTTGTCTCTTCTTTCATGGACTGGCTGGGACTGCTTGTTGTGTTTTCCCCTTTCCCCTGCTGCATTTTTTAGATGCCGTATGCTGCCCTGGGTAATTTTCTCTTACAGTAGGAGCGATAAATACGACACATTATCAATAAGTAAGCAAGTTACACATCTGGAAAGGGCGACGAAAGGTCAAGGAAGGTGGAAAATATATCCTGGGATAGCCATGTTGGCTGGGCAGCAAAATCCAACATTCACACCATGGCAATCCCTTTGTTCAGCCAACTAAAAGATGCACCATGCAAGCTTTCAAAGCTCACTGGGTTCTTCCTTGGATAAGGACGTGGCCTCTGCCTGTGCCAACCCTTCCTTGACGCTGTCTTAAATGGCAATATGTAGAAGCAAATATCTCAAACAAGATGCAGGTCCATGACACTTGATACCTTCATGTGTCTTCTCCTGTCTGATCCTTGCCTGGTGAAGATGCCAGTGAGCTCTGAAAGCTTGCATGGTTTGGGCTGCCAGATCTCAAGGCTCAGCACTGCTTTGAAAAAAGGGTGTATGTGGTCTGTTTGCATTTTCCTCCTTTGATAAACTTTGGGTTTTAAACAAATTAAATGGCAAACTTTGTGCAACTGAAATATCAGGCTTGAGGGCATCATCACTTGGAGCTGCCTTTGTGACATCATCGTTGTGACATCACCACCATGATGATGTCACCTGCTTCATCCTTGGGTCATCCATAGGTTTCAGGGTTTGACTCTAAAATCCTATCCTGGTGAATCTAAGGCTGATGTATATAGTAGTACCATTTGGTTGGAATATTAAGAGCACCCGTGAACCCAGAGTGTTGGCTTTCTGCATTGGGATGGGGTTGGACTATTGGTTGATCTTTGGGATCCCTTCCAACTTTACCATTTTCTGATGTATTTCACTGCTTCGGCTGCACAGGCTCAGCCAAACCCTGTCCTCTCCTAAGAGGTTGCCCATTACAACCCTGCATGTTCTGACATTCACCTTCAACATGCTGACATGGGTAGCAATTTGGGGATGGGATGCACCGTCCATGGGGACAACACACTGACTCCTTCTCAGAGCTTGGAAAAGGATCTTTTCCAGAGACCTGCTTCAAAAGTCAGAATGAGACTGTCAGAGTGGCAGCGGAAGCCAAACAAACCCCCGCCACGTTATCGCCTCTGCCAATTCTTTCTTTCCTTTCCAGTTGGCACGGCCCATGCCGCCATCCCTCGGAACCTGTGGCAATTCCGCAACATGATCAAATGCACCATCCCAAGCAGTGACCCCTTGAGGGATTACAACAACTATGGCTGTTACTGTGGCTTGGGGGGCAGCGGGACCCCCGTCGATGACCTGGACATGTAAGCTGGGTTCTTCCCTAACATTGTTAGCCGCTTCCATCTGCTTGGAGAGGCGGGATATAAATTCTCAAGGAGGAGACCAGGCAGGCTTCTCCTGGGAGGGAGTTGTGAAGTCCCAGGGCAGCCACTGAGAAGGCCCTGTCTTGTCTGCTCACCGGCAGACCTGTTTTTGAGGCAGGCTCATATAGTGAGACAGGGTCTGTCAGACAGCAGGGACTTAAGACGTCTCGGGCGTCATCCTTTTCTTTGGTGGGACCAGAAAATTCCATCTGAAGTTCCCAAGCTTGGCTTCAAGTCCTGCTTCTGGACTGGCCCCTGGTCTCATCTGGTTGAAATCACGCCAAGCCCAGTGGATCATTTTGCCATTTTTGCTCCTTGAGCAGGTGCTGTCAGATCCATGACAACTGCTACTCCGCGGCCAAGAAGCACCCGAGCTGCACATTCATCTTGGACAACCCTTACACCAAGACCTATTCCTACAGCTGCTCGGGGACGGAGATCACCTGCAGTGGTAAGTGTCCTTGGCACCTCGCCACGCATGCTGCCAGTTCTGAACTACTGCTATTTCGGCCTCCAGTCCACTGCCCGCTTGGGGTGGTCCCATGAAAAAGAGGAAAGGGCTCCTGGACCTTTAATGGACAGATTGACAAAGAGCGGCCCAAGAGCCACATGTGGTCATAAGGCTGTCTTTGCTGCCCTTCACACTCTCTAAACTGCCCTTTTCCTGGCAACCCACACCTCCCCCCTTTCTCTCTATTTCTCTGTGCATGTGTGCATTACATCTCCCGAAAGCCTTTAGTTCTGGTTTGCATTTTGGACGGCGTCGCTGCTCCTGTCTTTTCATTACAAGACTGCAAACAGGAAGCTTTTAACCAAAAGGCGCCAGACAGCCCCAAAAGAAAGGATGCAACCAGGAAGTTTAACATGGCAGAATTTAAAGATATAGCTGTGTTAGTCTGTAGAATCAGTACTAAAGAGTTCTTGTAGCCCTTTTGAGACTAATTGAAATAAAGAAATGGGCAGCAGAAGCTTTTGTAGACTTTGGTCTACTTCCTCAGATGCATTCGGTGGAGTGGAAGCCAGGCCCAGACATATATATGCCATTGGTATGTGAAGATGTCAATTTGAATTACAAATCCTTTGTGTACAGAAATGAAGTTACGGGTCCAGTTTTAAGTTTAATGTATTATCCTAAGCTTGGATTCTCTTCCAAAGACGTATGGGATTTCTTTCGTGGTTTCTCACATCCTTTTCTCCTTCTCTTCTCTCTCTCTCTCTCCAGAAAAGAACAACGAATGCGAGGCCTTTATCTGCAATTGCGACCGCAATGCCGCCATCTGCTTTGCAGGGGTCTCCTACAACAAAGATTTCAAGAACCTTGACACAAGCAAACACTGCAAGTGAAGGCGCGCGCCATGTCACCCGCGTTTCCAGCCTGGAGGCTTGCCAGGCAAAATCCAGGACAGGGCTCCTGTACCTTTACTGGTTGTTGGGAACAGGGGATTTTCACAGAGGTCCTGCTGTCAATGTTTTAACTAAAGGTGCAGGAGCCCTGCCTGCATTTCACTTGGCTCCCTTGCCAATGCATGCCAGTTCCCTGGATGGGGAAAATGGGCGCAAGGAGGCCCTACAAGAGTTTTCGTTGATTTAGGAACTCTGTTTGCTGCTGTTCTCTCCATTTGGGGAAGGATTTGGAGGCGGACGTGGTTTCCATGGACTTGTTTTTCCGGAGCGGGGCTGAATTGCCTTGGGCAGGGTCTCCTCTGAAAGAGAAGCTGGAAACGTTTGGAAAAAATAATCAATAAAATGAGCATAAAAACACTGGCGTATGAGAAATGAATGTCTGACGCAGCCAAGGAATAACATCCGGCCTAAAAGACACCTCCCCCCTTTTCTCACAAGGCTCCCATCCAAAGGTCAACCAGGGCTGACCCTGCTTAGCTCCCCAAACCAGAGAGATCAGGTGCCTTGAGGCTATCAGAGGGGATCCCAACCTTGGCTCCTCCAGGTGTTGTTGGACTCCAGCTCCCAGAATCCCCAGCTGGCTTGGCCAGCAGTAGAGGATGCTGGGAGCTGAAGTCCAAAACACTTGGGGGACCAGAACCACTGGGTCCAATAATCCAGAACAAAACATCTCCCTTTTGAGGTTCAGGATAATTTTTATTTTGAAAAAGAAAAGATAGGAAAAGGGGTGTGTGGCCAGCTCCTTTGGGGGGACTAGAACTCCCAACACTCTTGGCCAGCTGGCTGAGGAATCCCCTTTGGGGGAAGACCAGAAATCTGTAATAATAATAATAATAATAATAATAATAATATAAAAATAAAAAGGAGAAAGATTAAAATAATGGGTTTGTTGGATGATGGACTCTGTAGTCTCCGGGGAAGGGCTGAGTGCCCTGGAGGTGGGCGAGAGCGGACCTGAGGGAGACCTGCGAGGAGGAGGCCTTGCGTGACGTCACAATGGGAGCCAAGGGAGGAGGCAGGCAGGTGGTTACCAGGCGGCAGAAGGCAGACTAGCAAGCAGCGCCAAGGCAAGGGGGAAGGTAGGCTCCGCCCCCAGGGCAAAGGGGCGGGGATTTGGGGAAGGGGGCGGGGAATGGGATAAGCCACGCCCATGAGCCAAATAGGCTCCGCACACTGGCCAAGAAAAAAGTTAGGGGGGGGGGGGGTTAAAAAGGGACCTCCTTGCATTTCAGAGTTGGGGAAAGGATCTTTGGGATTGGGAGGGACTCCAAAGGCCAGCATCCTTGCTGGGGGATGCTGGGCTTGAGAGTCCCCTCCTGGGGGATTCTGGGCTTTGGATCCCCAACCCCCCAAAAGCCTTTCCCCAAATCTGGGGACAGCATAAACCCTGCCATGTCTCCTGCCATGACTAGGGGATTCTAGTCCCATCCCTCCAAGGCCCTTTTCCAAATCTGAGGATGGCCTAAACCCTAGGATGTCTCTTTGGTGTCTCCTGCTCAGGTTGTGCTGGCTGGGGGATTCTGGGCATTGGGGTCCTCCCTGCGCCAAGGCACTTTTGGAAATGTGAAGGCAGGGCCAGCCCTGAAGGGTTTACAAATGGTCACAGAATTGCAAAGAAAGGGCCAGAGGGAGATTGGGGGACACACTTGCACACACGCACACACCCCAGTGCAAACCCCATAGAGTTCAGAGCTGAGACAGCGCCCAGACACGCATCAGGAATGCCCCAATGCGCACTGGTGCCCACTGCGCGTCAAGGCCCACCTCCTTGGAGGAGCCTGACTTGTTGAGTGGGAAAAGGATGGCACCTGTTTGGTTATTTTGCAAGACGATGGGTGCTGGGCTCTCATCACCATCATGAACACGATGTTGCTTTTTGCAGTGCCAAACGTGGGTCTAGGGAATCGGAGGCTGGTTCATTTGGGTCGAAGGTCTGGTTTGTCCCAGGTGTTTCTCCAACTCCCCGCCGCTCTCCCCTTTTTCCCTGAGCACAGGATGGAGATCCTGGATGAATATGACAACGAATACCCGCTCATTATTTCCTTCTGTGAGCGGATCTCCCCCCAGGACTTCGAGGGACAGTCGATGTATTACACCCAGAAAGCGCTGCAAGACCTTTACGCCCAAATGGAGCAGAATCCCAGTATTTGCGAGCGCGTGGTGCGCAAGAAGAAACAGGAAGAAAAGGAGAACGCTGGTCTGGGCGAATATCTGAAGGTAAGAGACCGGTGTGGCGGTGGTACTGGGGCGTTTCTCCAGAACGTCGGTCGCCAGACCCTCCGAAACAAAGGGGTCATGGCCATACTGTGCAAGTAGAGACCCGTTTCATTGCCATCGTTTCTTTGTGGGGCATCCAGGATTTGTAGTTGAGGGAGGTATCTCCACGTCTCCGCAAAGGATCCCTAATCCGCTCCCTTGCACTACGGTTCTCTAGCAGAAAAATCCTAAGCAACTCACTAAAGTACAAATCATCACCATTGTATTTATTTATAACCTGCTTTCCCCATAAAAATTAATACACACACACACACACACTTAAAAACATACAAGTCCCAGGATTCTATAGAACAGTTGTGACAATTAAAGTGGCGCCAAACTGCTGTAACTGTGCAGTGTAGATAAACCCCAGCCTGGAGAAATCCTGCCCGTTTCATTGCATGTTAACAGACGCTTTTGAGTTTTGGAACAGAGGCTAAGAAACTATGGGCCTACTATTTTGAATGAAGCAGTTGAGTCCTGAAGTGGTAAAATGGACTTTTCTGCTTCGGTCTGTTGGTGGAGGAAGCATGGCATATTTTAGTACCCCTCTGCGTTCGAAATAGCAACAGTTTCCCTTGCAAGGAGAAATCTAACACATCAGGCAGAGAATGGGCTTCCCCTGTGGTGCTAATTTTCTTCTTGCGGGGTATTTTCTTTTCTAAATAAATGGTATCCCCAGCTCATGGTTGGAAAGAGTACTTGTCCCCTTCCTACTGTCGAATGCCTAGGCCCAACCATAGCTCCCAGCCCCAAACGGTAACCTCTTCCATCCCTCATTATTTCCCCTTCTCCGCAGGCCAAATTCTTTGCTATGCTTCAGGGTGATGTGAACTATGCCAATGCATTGGGAGAGATAGAGATGCAAGAAAGAGTGGAACAACTGAAACGTGACATGAAGAAGGCCCACAAATACGCTCGCTGTAAGTCTTACACTTATCAGGCTTCCCACCCCGAGACGCTGGTCACGATCTCAAGGAGTGTAAACTTGACATTCATGGAGTTACACAGTGCTTGCGCAATGCTGCTTTTGCAGTTCCATGCACAGTCTCCATCTATTGCTAATATCAATGACCTTTCCTTCTGTTCAGCGGCCTGGAGAGCTTCATGGAGACCACCGGAGAGGAGGACGCGGAGAGCTTTTATGTTGGGAGGATTCCGGCCCAGGCAGAACAGGCATATGGTTCCACGGTCCAATCCGGATATGCCCAAAATCTTTGGCACTTTTCCAAAGCAGGTTTGTGCTTCCAATCCCTGTAAAACACTCTTGCCACCTAGAGTTTCCATCAGATTACAAGGGTGATGGAGACAGTCTCTTGTACAGTGCATTATAAAGCTAGGGTCTGGGGTATCTGAACTCCCTAGGCTTGCCAGATATCAGGTCTTGGCCTCAAGGGTCCAGTTTTTGTGGGTCATCTCTAGGCAAGAGATGAGGGTACACATTCTCCACTCTTGGGGAAGAAGAAGGATCTGGGTGCCAATCTCCAGCTCACCTATCTGAGCAGTAGCTTGGTCCAATTCCCAAGGCTTAGTTGATTTCTTGCTGTGGATCTTCAGACTCTGGAAATGTTGTTAAGTGCCTTCATGTCAACGTCAACATCTGACACCCTCTTCTTGGGTTTTCTCCATACGATTTATTTAGTTTTGTCCTGGCCTTCCTTTGAGGCTGAGAGAAGGGTACTTGCCCAAAGTCACCCACTGGGTTTCCATAGCTGAGTGGGGATTTGAACTTTAGGCTCCCAAAGTCCTAATCCAACATCATGCAATAGAAGACATTTTAGGAGAGCCATTGTTTATGGTGAATTGCAAATCTTTCCTTTTCACTCCCCATTAGATGGAGAGACGCTTGAACCCCAACATGGACCTGAGACAACTCTGGGCTGGCATGTCATCAGTCAACCAAAAGAGGTGGGAAGTGGATCATTCTTCTCTAAAACAGGGTATACCCCCCAACCCCAGAATTAGCAACCCTCCAGCTGTTATCTTGTTAGTTACTTACAATGTTGTGAGTTAGAATTACAACTTCCTGTTTGCTATTCATGTTTATGGTCCTCCTTCCCTTGGTCCTCTCCCCTCCCTTCTTCTGAGCCAACTGAGCGCAAAGCCACTTTTGCACTTTGAACTCAGATTGCAGCAATTGGGGGTTAGCTGAGCAAGGATGAAAAGTGGGAGGAGGAGGGATGAACCAGGACAGTTTAAAAGCAGCAGAGATAGTGGGACGGCGGAGGATTAACTGGGGTCATTCCGGTCAAAGTGGGACCATTGGCAGGTTTATAAATGCCTTCTGAGTTACTGGCAAGAGGAACTGGAGGCTAAACTATTCTTCGGACCCCCTGCCAGTAGATGAAAGCGGCTGTAGGTGTATCTCCGCTCGAAAGGTATAAAGGTATAAAGGCTTTTGTGGGTGTCTTGCAGTCCCAACTGTGGTGGTTTCTAGCCCATTTCCTCAGCGGCTCAGCGGTGAGGCAAGGGAGAGGCAGCCGCCCTCCCCAGACCATCCCTCCTCCCACCTGGAAGCAGAGAGGCCCCAGCCAGGGCTTGAAAAGGGAGTCAGCGTCCCTTCTTACCATCTCCTCAGCGGCTCAGCGGTGAGGCAAGGGAGAGGCAGCCGCCCTCCCCAGACCATCCCTCCTCCCACCTGGAAGCAGAGAGGCCCCAGCCGGGGCTTGAAAAGGGAGTCAGTGTCCCTTCTTACCATCTCCTCAGCGGCTCAGCTGTGAGGCAAGGGAGAGGCAGCCGCCCTCCCTGACATTAAAGACAGAGGGGGGGAAGCAGGGAGGAGCCCGCTTGGTGAGAGCAGCGGGTACAAAAGCCGGGCAACCGGTCCCTCCCTGACACGCCCCCCTCCGCCTCCTCGCCAAGGACCACCGACGCCGCCGCCGTTGCTGGGACTGCGCCTCTTGCCGGGCGGCCTCCTCCCGGGGTGTCGGAGGTGCGCATCTGCGCACCGCCCCGGGAGTGCTGCCCACGGACTTGGGGAGCTCCGCGGCGGACCCCCCGCTTAAGACTCTGGGCTCGGCCTTGGCTTTGGCGTTTGGCGGCCAGGTGCGAGTGGGCCCTTTAAGACTCCTGGGGGGAAGCAGGGAGGAGCCCGCTTGGTGAGAGCAGCGGGTACAAAAGCCGGGCAACCGGTCCCTCCCTGACACGCCCCCCTCCGCCTCCTCGCCAAGGACCACCGACGCCGCCGCTGTTGCTGGGACTGCGCCTCTTGCCGGGCGGCCTCCTCCCGGGGTGTCGGAGGTGCGCATCTGCGCACC
>NC_056531.1:660223-737020 GCF_019175285.1 Sceloporus undulatus | reverse complement strand
ACCCCGGGAGTGCCGCCCACGGACTTGGGGAGCTCCACCGCTGCGTATTTGCGCAGTTGCGCAGTCTCAGCGGGTGTAGGAGGCTTAGAATAGCCCGGGAGCAGAGGATGCCTGCAGTGGCTTACCTCTGCTCCTTTAACAGCCATAGAAGGGTGGGGGGAGGATAGGGATGCGGGGGATGCCTGGGCCGGGGATAACACCTTGGTGGGCGGAGCCCCAATAGAGGTAGTGTGGGGCAGGGGGAGGTATGGCGGTGGGAGAAGGGACTTCCGTTCCAGGGGAAGGCGAGATAGATGCATCATATCTATCTCGCCTTCCTGTCCCCCTCCCAACCTAAAGGACCTGAGGGTCTCTCCAACCGTGCCACAAACCCTGTCGCTGCTCCTGTGCAATGCCAGGTCTATTAACAACAAAGCCCACATCCTCCAGGACCTCCTGGAGGACTCTAAGTGTGACCTGGCTTGCATTACCGAGACCTGGCTGGGGCCTGAAGGGGATGCCGTGTGGGCTCAGGCCCTGCCTGCCGGGTACTCGGTGAAGGACCAGCGCAGGTTAGGTGGGCGGGGGTGTGTGTGTGGCCTTGGTACATAGGAACACCGTGTCCCTCACCAGGAACCACATCCGACAGACCTCCTATATCGAGTGTATTTACCTGACCCTGAAGGCTAGGGACAGTCTAGGGATTCTGTTAGTGTATCGGCCACCCCGTGCATTAGCGGACTCCCTTAACGAGCTGACACAGCTGGTCGCTGAGCTGATGTTGGAGACGCCCAGGCTTCTTGTCCTGGGTGACTTCAACATCTCCCTCACGGCCAGCTATGTTCCATCCGGTGCGGCTCGGGAATTCATGGAGACCATGGCGGCCATGGGCCTGTCCCAGCTGATACAGGGTCCTACGCATTGTGCGGGTAATACTCTCGATTTGGTCTTCTGTTCGGAGGCGGAAAATCCGTGGGTGGAAATAGCCAATATTTCCCCCTTGTCATGGACGGATCACTTCCTGGTAGAGGCGAAAATCAAGGCTTCTACCCAGATCCCCCCCGGGGGTGGTGGACCAGTTAGGATGGTCCACCCTCGAAGGCTGATGGAACCTGAGAGGTTCCAAGAAGCCTTAGAGGGGCTCACGGTTGGAAATGACAGCGACTCTGTTGATGCCCTTACCGGTATTTGGAATACCGGTCTCTCTGGGGCTATACACAGAATCGCTCCCAAGTGCCCTCTCAGGCCCGCTTCCAAACGTAAGCCCTGGTATACGGAAGATCTCCGGGCGAGGAAGCGGGTTCTGCGACGGCTAGAGTACCGTTGGCGGAAACACCTTTGCTTAAATGACAAGACTCTCCTAGACCAACTGTTAAAGGACTACGGAGAGGCAATACGAGCAACAAAGAACTCGTTCTATGGTGCTCGTATTGCGTCCGCGGAGTCGCGTCCGGCAGAGTTGTTCAGGGTGGTCAGGGAGCTAACTCAGCTCCCTCCCGCCCTGAACCAGATCCTTGAACCTTCTAAGGCCTGCTGTGACTTGTTTAACGACTTTTTCGCGGATAAAACCTCTCGTATAAGCGAAGGTCTGAACGCCGACATTATGGCAGAACCTAGCGTAGAAGTGTCCAGAGCCTCCGTGGACTATGTTACACTGGATCAGTTTGAGTTGGTGAGTACCGAGGATGTGGACAAGATCCTCGGAAGTGTTCGGAAAACAACCTGCTCTCTTGATCCCTGTCCCTCATGGTTAGCGGCCCAGGGGGGACCGGTGGTAACGCTATTGTTACGCCGGATAATTAATACATCTTTGAGGGATGGGCAATTTCCATCGGATCTCAAATTGGCCATTGTAAAACCGATCCTAAAAAAGCCCTCCCTCGACCCCCTGGTTCATAATAATTATCGGCCTGTCTCGCTGCTACCATTTTTGGGAAAGGTGATCGAGAGGGCGGTTGCGATCCAGCTTCAGGCGGTCTTGGATGAAACGGATTATCTGGACCCATTTCAAACTGGCTTCCGGGCGGGTCACGGGGTTGAGACAGCCATGGTCGCCTTGGTCGATGATCTCCGTCTGGGCATTGACAGGGGAAGCGTGTCCCTGCTGGTGCTCTTGGACATCTCAGCGGCTTTCGATACCATAGACCATGGTATCCTTCTGGGGCGCCTGGCTGAGGTGGGAGTCGGGGGCACTGTGCTCCAGTGGTTCCGCTCCTACCTCTCTGGGAGGTCCCAGATGGTGCAGCTGGGAGACGTGTGCTCCAGCGAGCGGGCCCTTAAAACCGGGGTCCCTCAAGGAGCCATTCTGTCTCCCATGCTATTTAACATTTACATGAAACCGCTGGGAGAGATCATCCGGAGACATGGGGCGCGGGGTTATCAGTACGCTGATGACACCCAAATCATTTTCTCTATGTCTCCGACTGATGCAGTGACTGGGGATGGCGGCTCTCCTCTTGTGGCCTGTCTGGAGTCAGTAATGGGCTGGATGAGGAAAAACCGACTCAAACTAAATCCAGAGAAAACGGAGGTACTAGTGATAGGTTCCCCTGGTCCAGGAATGGCGGTGGTTCCACCTGTCCTGAACGGGGTCACGCTCCCTGTGAAGGACTCCGTGCGCAGTCTGGGGGTGCTTCTTGACTCGTCGCTTCACCTGACTGCTCAGGTGAATGCGACGGTCAAGAGCACCTGTTATCAACTTCGGCTTATTCGCCAGCTGCGCCCATACCTGGCCCAGAGGGACCTAGAAACTGTTGTACATGCTCTGGTAACTTCGAGACTGGATTTCTGCAATGTACTCTACATGGGGCAACCCTTATACCAAACTCGGAAGCTGCAAATGGTACAGAATATGGCAGCCCGGCTGGTCACTGGCGTATCCAGGACCAGCCACATAACACCTGTGCTAAAAGATCTTCATTGGCTGCCCATCCGCTTCCGAGCTCAATATAAGGCGTTGGTTATTACCTATAAAGCCCTAAATGGCTTGGGCCCAGGATACCTAAAGGACCGCCTCTCCCCGTACATTCCGCCTCGCACCCTCAGAACATCTGGGCAGCAATTACTGAAGGTGCCTGGGGCCAGGTTAGCTTCCACTTCGAGAAGGGCCTTTTCCACAGCTGCCCCAGCCCTTTGGAACACGCTGCCCACGGAGCTCCGCTCATCTACCACCCTGGCCCAATTTAGGAAGGACCTCAAAACCTTCCTATTCAAGCAGGCATTCCCCGATTAAATATCCTGTGGGCCTCCCTCCTCTTCCGTGGCCATGAGGTTGGGCTAAGGGGCTTTTATTGTTGTTTTTTAGATTATTTTGTTGTTGTGTATATGTTTTTAACCTTTGTATTTTGCTTGCACTTGCTGCATCATTGTAAGCCGCCCTGATCGTTTGGAAGGGCGGGATACAAATAAAGATTTTATTATTATTATTATTATTTGGGAAACAAAGCTTGTTGGGTATGCTAGATAAGAGCTTTGCATGCTCCATGGAGCTCTGTTTTCCTTGTTTTCCAAGAACATTTTCAGTGTGCAGTCAATGTATCCCAAGGATGAAGATTTTGCTTATGTAGTCAAAAATTCTCTCTGTTTCATCAGCATGGTTGACCTGCGTCCTTTAATGCTGAACCCTGAGGGCTTCCGTCCTACACTCCTGGGCAACAGTTCTCTCGGCCGGATGAGATACTCCAACCCTCGGAGGTGTGGGTCTTTTCTGATGTACATTTCCCCCATTGTCACGGTGATGTCTTGATCTTCGCTTTAAGTCAACTCTGAATTATGGTGACCCTATCACAAGGTCTTACGACTTACTAGTGTTTATTTAGTCTCATGGCTTCCCTCAAAGGTTTCTGGGAACTGTAGTTTGCTGGTAATGGTCTGTTAGAATTTTATGGGAATTACAGAATCTCCTGGGAAGATGGGAGTGTGAAGTGCTCTTCTTTGTACGTTCCCACAAGGTGACTCAGGCCTGATCTGCACTCCAGAACGAATGTAGTTTGATGCTGCTTGGACTGTCATGGCGCAGTGCTATGGAATCCTGGGCTTTGTTGCTTGTGTGAGATGTTTAGTTTTCCCTGTCGGAGAGTTCCGGTGCCCCGCCAAGCGACGTATCCAAGAATTCCCTAGCATTGAGCCCTGGCAGTTCAAGCGGTGTCAGACTGCTTTACTCCTGCAGTGTGCCAGCATTCCCAAGGTTTCTTTGCTTTTGTCGTCTTGTCTCAGGTTTCCCTCCCATAGTCCTGCTTCATCTTCCCAACCTCCCAGTTCCAGCTCCTCCAGCAGCACTTCCATTTTCAACACCCCTGTGATGGCAAGACACAAAGGCAACAAAGAGGACGACAAGGACCACGATGCTCCAGGCTCCGACTTCAACTCCTCAGGGGCCTAGAAGGCTTGGCATGTGTGGGAAGAACCGACGCGAAATAAAAAGCGGTGCATGCTCCCATCCACCTGTGGACCTGTCTCTCTTTCTCTCTCTGTGTTGGTGTGTAGGGTGCTATTGAGGTGTGCATACCCTCCAGCATTTCCCCAATAACAATTAGGACATGTGTGGCCAAGCAAGAGAATGAATGTTCTTTATAGGGAAGAGTGCACAAAATTACTACTTCATATCCCCTCACTATCCCCTTTGCCATCCCTATTAATCTCGCTTACAACCTTGCACCAACATTTCTGAACCAAAGGGCATTCCCGCCACATATGCCCACACAATCCTTTTGCCCCACAGCTTTCCCAGCACTTTGGCAATAGATCGATCAGGTGTTCTGTACCATCTCCCAATCCATTTCATCTGTCATACTCTTATCCTGGCATTTTTATTTCTCGAACGGCGTACTAGTAACAGACCCACCACCCTTTTCTATCTATATGATATTCTCCACAACGTAGGCTTTGCCAATGAGGTATTCCAAAAATTCTGGCATCCAGTCTCGGAGGAGGAGAGGAGGTTTAGTGCTCCAGTAAGGATAGAAAACCTCCCGTTGTCTCAGCATGCCTCCTTTCACAATTTCCCGGGCGCATTCTTCCTTTGAACTTGGCGACATCAATGTTTTGTCCCCTATGGCGTTCATAGCCATGTCTGCCAGAAAGAAAACAAGTCGCCAATAGTAATAGTGATAGCGTGTACATTTCTCTAATCTGTGAGCCAGTTGTCCCCAACAAGTTGGGTCCTCATTTTACCTACTGACAAAAGGATGGAAGGGTGAGCCAACCCTGGGATCGAACTCACAACCTTGCCAGCCACCAGTCGGCTCTGGGTAGCATTGGGACCGAGGCAGGTCTGTGAGTGTGGAAAATATGGCGCATTGGCCTAAGGCTCACCTGTGTCGATGTACCCCAAGACTGCAATGGTGACAGGCAGCTCGGCTTTCATAAGGCGAAGTTCAGTGCGCAGGCTGCTGTAGAAGCCCTCTAGGGCGGATTTACTTGCTCCATATGGGACAGCGAACGGGGAGGGGACGCGGCCTGACAGAGAGGGAGACATTTTGGTTTGGGTCATTGTAGGTTGTGTTGCTTTTGGAATGGCACAGCCTGGTCCAGAGTCTCTTTCCTTGGCAGTAATGCCCCTCCATACTCTTTTGAAGGTTGGCCCTGAGTCCATTTGAATAAAATCTATGGTTTTGTCGGGGGTTGGAATATCCCTTTCAGCTGGACTGTGGGCCTGAGCTTAGAAAGCTAAATAAACCTATTGCAAGATAGGCTTCCAAGAGGTGCAGCTTTGCTATGGCACTGTATTTAATGAGACTTGAGTATCCAGGGATTTTGGTATCTGCAAGGGGTCCTGGAACCAAACCCAGGCAGATACTAAGGGTCCTCTGTATTCTTAACTAAGCATCTGATGTAGACTTGATATCCCCCAACATGTCCTACCGCTCATGGAAGATACGACGATGATGCTCCCGTGAGAGTCTTGCAACATATCCAGCGCCAAAATGGTCAGCTGGACGTAGCTGAAGAAGTTGATGGTCATGGTCTTGATCACGATCTCCACGTCTCTTTGGAACGGACCGAACTGAAAAGTTAGCCCCACGTGGTTCAATATAAGGTGGTCAAGGCCTCCTGGCAGAGAAGAAGGTACAAAAGACACTCAGCACAACCGAAATGACAGAATTTGTGTTTTGGGGTCAGATAGTTTCTATGGTGTCCCTTAGGATTATCTCAAGATGAGCCCAGCCTTTTTATTACACAGATGGTGCTGGAACCTGAGCACCAAAGTTTGCGATGAGTAACTTGAACCCGTTGGGTTGATGAACAGAAAGATAGCCAAGTAGACCCAGGTATCTTTCCTGACCTGTCTTCCTAAGTAATCATTTGTTGCCTAGTAGATTATCCTTATCACTATTTCCTTCCTGCATCTTCTCCAAGAAGCTGGCTCTTTGTTCTACAAAGAGGCACTTAAAGGATGTCTCCCTAGTGATTGCAATGGGAGGCAGTGTGGTGTAGTGGTTTAAGCATTGGACTAAGGCCTTGGGAGAGCAGGGTTTGAATCCCCCTTTTCCCCTGTGCCCTTAGCTTGCTTCCATTGGTGCAAACCAAGTTCAGAGCGCAAAAGTACTTTGCATTCACTTATTCAGCAGGAGAGAGAGAGGAGAGGGGGCCATCCTGCCCTTCCCAGTAAACTCAGGGAAAATCAAACGGCTGCATCCTCTCCTAGCTTGTCTTTTGTTCCTTTAAAGAGTTATTCTTTCATTAAACCTCTGGATGCAAACCTGTGGTTGGGAGAAGTGCCTTTTAGGTGGCTGTTTAGCCTGCTGCAGTTTGCAAATATTGATTTAAACTGAGTATTGCAACTTGCACATTTCCAACCAGGAAAATTTTGCTTTGGGTGCCTCAGCTCTCTTTCTAAAGGCTCAGCTGAAGTTTTGAGGGACTGTAATACTAGAGGTTTGAATCTGGGTGCTGGATGAAGGGGAGACTTGGATCTTTACCCAGCGCATCCTTGGTTTCTTCCATCACCTTCTGGGCAGCCGTCAAATTGCTCATGTCTGCTGCAACGTATTGAGCAGAGCTGGCACCCAGGTCTAGGCATTTTTGGACTACCTGGATTGAACAGGGAGGAAAATGAAGGGAGAAATCAGAAAGATCAGCATCAGCAATGTATCTACTGCTATATTTCTGAAAAGCGGTCATGCCCAACTGTCGGTCAGAATAGACAATAATAGGTTCAAGGAGCCAAGGGGCAGACTTCAGGTTGTGTTTGTGTGTCCGTAAAGTTGCTTAGCAGGATATTGATGGTGAAAATTATTGTTCAAGAGAGGCCATAAACTGGCCCAGGGCTTCTATGATAAAATTTGTAAATTATTTACTGCGTATGGATGATCACCAGATTGTCTGCAGCTTAAACCAAAGGTTATCTGAAGGCCCACATTCTCCCCAACGAGCCTGCCCATGTTTGGAGATCTTCTAGGGAGGCCCTACCTTCTGTCCCTCCATCCTTACAGGTGCATTTAGTGGGAAGATGGAAGAGGCAGCCGGTTAGTGGATTGTGAAGATGTAGAATATGACACTGGCACAAGTCTCATAATCCGCATTGGCACTCCCCAGTCAGTATGCTGATGTACAACAGGGTGGCTGTGTATCGGTTTCATTGTGCATTGGTCCTGCTGTGCATGGGTTCCGGTGTGCATCGATTACTTTGCTGGCTCCCTTTCATAGTAAAACGACAGCAGCCCTTTACTGGATACAGATGCTATAGAGCTGCCCAGTTCTAATCCCCGCAGATGTAAATCCACCTATTAAAACTTATCCCTAACAAGTTCCAGCTGACACTTTTAACTACTTTGAAGTCTGCTGTCCTATTTTTCATTTTTGTGCGATACCAATGATGATGATGATGATAATCACTGATAGTAATAATACCTCCTGGAGTCGCTTCTCTCTCCTGGCTGTCACCATCACATGGGCCCCCATCCGTGCCAATTCGTAGGCAATTTGCTCTCCAATCCCTGTGCTTGCACCCGTCACCAGGATCCGTTTCCCTCGCACCAGTTCTGCACACATAGAAAAGGGCAAAATGAGGCATTTCCCCCCTTTATCGAAAGAGCTGGAGCCACGCCAGAATCCTTGCAGTGACTTACTTCTATGGAGACCTAGCACAGTTTTGATAGTTTCGATTTACGTTGATATGTATTAGTATCCTTGCATTAACCCAGATGGTTTCCGACCCAAACTCCAATGAGTGATTGGCTCACCGGTGGCACTGCATGTGTCAACGTTGCCTGCAATGCAATTCCAATGTGGTCTGCAACTGGAGCTCTAGGACTGGGTGTCACTCGGGATGCAGCAATGTGACATTTCCACCCCTTGCAATTCCTCCTTGCGCTGAAGATTGTTTGAAGAAAGTGGGTGGAGACATCCATGTGTTGCATCCCGTTTGACAGGAGAACAGACCCCTGTCGCTTGCAGTAGCTGCTGTCTAGTAAGACTGGATTACAGATTTTTATTAATTGTATTCACTATTGCATACATAAAGATCATGACTATGAATCAGTGATGAATGTGCAACACAAGCTTATGCATTTGTCACTGCAATTGTGAATTCCAGCCCATGTCTCTACTTGGTCCCTAAATGAAGCAGGCCTCTTCCATTTGCATTGAGGAGGACTCTGCTGTCCCTAGCAGGCCTCATTTCTAAGACACACCACCTATAGGGGGAAATGCTTGCTCAAGTCACAAGGTCCTATAACACAAGCTGTTGTATAAGAGTTATAACAGCTATTACACTCCTTTTGATTTGCTAACTGGATCTCATGATGGCCTGGGTGGAGAACTGCTGTCTACTCCGAGTCCCACAAGGGAAGCAAGATGGGCTGTAAAAGCCTCCTGCAGTTAGATGAGGTGAGTTTCTGGCATGCCGATCCTCATCAGGAAATGGTGTCAGGGTTGAAAGGCGGCAGCACACCAAAACACCAGGCCCCTCCTGTTCGGTGCTCCAGCACTTAAGATGCAAAAGTCAACAATGTAAAGAGCTCTGGGAGACCAGGCTTCCTATGTCCAAAATCCACTGGGTGACCCACACGCTCAGCCCCAGAGGAAAGCAATGGCAAACCTCCTCTGCAAAAAAAATCTTGCCAAGAAAATCCTAGGAGTCACCATAAGATGGAGTTGAGGGTGATAACAGTGAAGTCAACAATAACACACCCGATATGGGGCTGTTTTTGACAATTGTTTGGAGACTGCAGCAGGTTCTAAATACTGCAGGGAGAAGGTTGACCGGGGCTAGTTATAGGGAGCATATAACTCCCTTGCTGAAACAACTTCACTGGCCACTGGTCCATTTCTGGGAACAATTCAAAGTGGCTAGTTTTGACCTTTTACATCCCTATATATCTTAGGTCCAGACAATTTGAAAGCCTGTCTCTCCCCAGAAGAGCCTACCCAAACTTTGCAATAGCTTTCTCTCCATCCCACCAGTACCCTGCCTTTGCATTTTACTAGTTGGTCACCCAGCTTACCGCTCTGATGTTCCTTACCTTCAGAGAAGGTTTTCTGGTTGTAGAAATGGTAAGCGCAGAGAGCGACAAGGATAGAGGCAAGGATCCGGAGGACAGCCATGGTGCCTTCTCAGATCAATCATTAAACTCTACTAACACTTCTACTCCAAGTGCACACAAGGATCAAACTCCAGAGCCTGTCCCTTCCCACCCCAAGCAGCTCTTTGCCCAGAGGAAAGCATGGGGTGGAGTTTCCCAGACCCAACTGGACTTCATTTCCTTCTGTACAATGTCTTTTGAGAACAAAAGAAATACAGATGTTCAGCAAAGTAATTTCAGTAAAAAAGATGCCTTAGTCACCCTGTTCAGAATTCAGAGACATAGCCATGTGAGGCTGGGAAATCAGTATGCAAAGGGATCTTGTAGCACCATTGAGTCTGAGCAAAATAAGTTGTAGCATGAGCTTTCATGGACTTGGGTGGTGTCTACAAGGGCCAGGATACTCAGAGCATGATGCTTGCCTCCGTTCCAACACCAGGCTGCTGTTTGAAATCCTGCTGTCCAGGAGGGACCTTTATCAAACATGCAGTGAGACCGGAAAACACTTTGACTACCCTTAATGTAATGTATGAATATAGCAGATATGGGTCTGCGTGTGAGATACTGGTCAACTCGCCGCATGTCGTCTGAACCTGGCTGTGATATAGATGGGTGCCACTGCATCATGTATGCAATCTGTAACCTGAAATAAATGTTACTACTTTTCTGTTCCTGGAGGCTATGAGAGATGGGGATTCTCAGGAGGCTATCCATCCCAAGGAGGCCAAGCTTCTGGTTCCTCCAGCCATGGCCATCGAGATGTTCCAGGAGTGACCCAAATCATTAATTCTTTCCTAAGGCAACAGTGGAAGCTTAATGGATCCCAGGGCAAAAGGCTTGCAAGGAATTCCCCAAAGGGCTGAAGACCTGCCCTCCTGGACAAAGCAGCAGCTTCTTCTTGTGAGTAGTCTGCCCTCAACATTTGTGACGTTGACTTCTGTGGATGTGATTAATATGTTCTCTCTACGAATCTCTAGGTCACAACTCTGCTGGAATTTGGAGTCGTGCTGGAGATTCCTAGAGAAAACACTTCTCTGGGTATTTGTAGGTCCTCCAGCATGATTCTATGGTCCACTTTTGGCAGATGTTGACCACAGAGTTGCGTTAAAGGACAGTCTACATTGTTCCCAGTCCATAAGAGGATCTGTCACCACTAAATGTATGCAGGAGCATACTGGTGAGGGGGGAAAACCCTTTCATAAGTTAAGATACATATCATTCTAATTTCACATGTTTGCAGGGCTTTATATATGTTTCCGGAGCACAAATTGCTTGAAATTGTGCAGTAGGCCACCCTGACATCCCAGCCCCACTCCTGCTAAGCATCACCCTGCTAACCCATACAGGCTAGTGAAATAAATATCCTTAGTTTTATTTGCAATTGTTCTATCCAGCCTCTCTCTAAGGATTTAGACTGGTTCATACAGTCAACTTAAAATAATTCCCAGGGACTTGTAAATGCAGTCATCTAATCCCCGGGGGTAGGGAATGGTTTTGGGGTAGAAGGCCATTGTAATGTTCCTGATAGACATGCCTGGACAGGCGAAATCCCATTTCAGTCCTGGGGATTGGAGTACGTTCATCCGGTGCAAGATGGCAATCCAGCATGGTATGGGATCCCTACAACTGTCACAGTTCTTTCCTCCTTGTTCTGGATCCCCTAAATCCTTCTTGACGTTTCTCACCCTCCTGGGCTGTCTGAGGGTGAGACACAAGGCCTTCCAGGATTCTTCTCTCCCTTGGGGCTTTGTGTGATGATGTGGCCAGCGATGCAAGGCAGCAAACCATCTGTTCCCCTGCTTTTCACGGTGCATCACGACAAAAGCAAGTGGCAGTCACTGTTGCAGAGCTCAAGGAATTTATGGAGCAAGGAGTTCTGACAGATGAAAGAGTGGCAAATGGGTTGGCGTCCCAAAAATCTGTTCCTGGGGTGGCACCGCTTGGCTGTTGTGCCACTCAATCCAGAACATGTGGAACCTGCAGATGGAAAGAGAAACAGATGCATGATTACAAAAACTGGATTTGTCATACTGTGTTGAAGCCCCTACCTCTTACGTCCAGGGAGCCAAGGTTGCTCCTTCTTCCTTGGCTGTCTACTTGCTTAGGGTTGCCACAAGGTGGCCCTCCCCATTGACTTCAAACTTACCTGAGCAAAGGTGTGAGTCCCCAGCACTACAGTAATGTCTCTTCCCCAAGGATTTATTTTCTGGTGTGCTGAACTGGATCACTTGAGGACAACCAAAGGCAGCAGTTCCCCACACCGAGAACTCAGCTTCAAAGATGCAAAGGAATCAGCCCTTGTGGGGCCAATGTTCACGATAGCCATCGGCTGCTTCCGGTCCCGAGCTGCGAGGGCAAACTTGTAGGCCGAGTACACCTGCCAGGGTACAAAACCAAGCACCTGTCCAGTTCAGACTTATAGACTGCATGGGTTGCATGCATCCCCTGGGTACCCACGCAAAGTGCCCAGCAGCCCCCTTCATTCTTTCAGCTAAAACCAATTATATTTGGGCGCTGCAAAACACATACCCAAAAAGGGTTCCAATCACTTTGAAATACTGTTTCAAGGGAGGGAAGCGTCCTGAAATATCAAGGCCTGAAAGACAGCTAGGAGTGACGCGACGTCATGTATGGTTGTCCAAAGGGTGGCCATGAGAGCTGCAGTCTTCCAAAGGAGGCCAAAATGGAACCCTGGGATCCTCTGGGTTCCAGATCACACACTCCTTTTGTCAACCGTGCACATCCACCAAAGCTGACCAAAAAATTGAGTTGGAGAACCTACAAATGCCTAGAGATTTTTTAAAAAGAATGTCTAGGTCTTCCATTGCAACTCTATGGTCAACCTCCAGCAAAGCCACGCTGGAGGACCTAGACATTCCTGGAGAGGACACGTTACTCAAATCTGTGAAAAAGCCAAGCTGCGGAAGTCAAAGGAGCAAACGCAGACTGCGGTCTGTAGTTTGAAAATGTCATTTTAAGGTTTCCGCTTTGTACCTTTTTAGCTGGAGAGCTCTTTTCGAAGTTACAGTGGTACCCCGGGATACGAAAGCACCGCGTTACGAAATTTCCGGGATACGAAAAAATTCTATAGGAAAAAAACTGTTCCGGGTTACGTTTTTTTTTCTGGCTTACGAAAAAAATTTTTGGTGCTTGTCGGCGCTTTTTCACACGGAATCGCGGCTTCCAGCGCTAGCGCCTATGGCTTTTTCAGCTAGCGAAAGATTTCGGGTTATGAAGGGCGCCGCGGAACGGATTATTTTCGTAACCCGGGGTACCACTGTATAAGGCACCTTGAATCTCAATGTGGGGCGAATGGCAAGAAATCTAATTACCAAGATACCAAGAAATCTAATGACTACTACAACAACAACGTTGTGTGTAGGACACTCACGGACCTGGAGCGAGGAGCCAGCCACCAGGATGGCATCCGACTCGGCCAGGCGCTGGTACACAAAGTCCACTTTCTCTTTGCCGACGGTATCCCCAAAGAACGTCACGTCTGGCTTGAGGGGCCCACCACATTTGTTGCAGGTCGGGACGCAAAAAGTGCGCACTTGCTCCTCCGAGAGAAAGACGTCACCGTCAGGGGCCACCCCAAGTGCCTCGGCTTGCCATGTGGGGTTCAGGGCCTGGAACCGCTCCTGGAGGTCGGCCCGGGAGGTTTGGTCACCACAGCTGAGGCACAGGACCCTGCGGGACAAAAAAGAACCCATGGAAAACCTCAGGTGCAAGAAAACAGAGAGAAAGCGCCCCCCCCCCCCCCGAAATCCATCCCAAACCTGTCGGGTGCATATTTATGTCTCAGACACATCGCTCAAAGAATGGTTGCATGTGCTGAATCTTTACTGTTCTCAATTCCATGTATACATCATGGATCTTTGAGTTGTTTCTTTTTCTTCGTTTGTTTTGATATTTTTACTACCAGTTTTCCAAAGTGGTGGCGGTTAAAGTGAGATCAAGTGGCTCTAAGTGTGCAATGGGACCTGGTTGCTTAGGTTTTGAAATCTGAGGAACCGGGACCGTCTTTCCCATTGCAAATTCAAACCCGGTGCCCCTCCTCACCTGTGGGTGCAGCCGTGGAGCTCGGTCAGACGCTGGCTCCCAGCCTTGGCATGGAGGGCATCGACGTTCTGGGTGACCAGCCAGTGGAGTCTCCCTGCCTGCTCCCAGCTCCTCAGGGCCAGGTGGGCAACGTTGGGGCGATGGCAGGAGAACTGAGGCCAACCCACAAAATTCCTGGCCCAGTACCTCTGGCGGGCTTTGGCGCTCCGGAGAAACTCGGCATGCTGGATGGGGCGCCGGTCGGTCCGGGCGTAGAGGCCCACGCCTTCGGAACGGTAATCCGGTATCCCCGATTCAGTGGAGATGCCAGCTCCGGTTAAGACGAAGAGCCTCTGGGAGTTGAAGAGAAACTCCTGCAGCTTTTGGAGTCCTTTGGGGTCCACAGGTGGGCAGGCAGGCACAAATGCCAAGGTTGGAGCCAAGGGGGCCACTGAGGAGCAGGCCCTGTGGTGCCAACGCCGTCGGAGGGAGGCTTCGGAGGACTTCAGGAGGGAGGTAATGCTCATCTTGGGGAGGAATGAACAAGAAAAAGGGGACAGTGAGTCCCAAACCAAGGCCCTCTGTGGGCATGAGAATGGCATACGACGGGCGCCAAACCTTGGCATTGCCTGTCCAGCGATTGGCCCCCTTGGCCAAAGCCTGGCTGGTTTTAATACCTAGCTTATCAAGGATTTGCTGCTGCTGTTGTTGCTTAACTTGGGATTGTGTCCGCTCGCTTTTAATTGTTGTTTTAACGGATTTGGTTCCCTGGGATCTTGACAAGGGAGAGATTTTGGCCTCTTATGGCCGTGTCCTAAAGGTTCTCAGTTGGAGCCTGAGTGCAAATCACAACCCAGGGCTACTTTAGGGATTGACTCCAAGTACTCTGTGTGGGTCAGAAATAAATATATCTCCCAGTTTGGAAATGTGAGAAATAACCTGCTCTGCTCCACTCTGGGCCCACAACAAACTCCAACTCCCAGAATTCCAGAGCTTTCAGCTAGGGCAGTTAAAGTGGTGCCAAGCTGAGTTATTTCTCCAGTATGGATGCAGCCCAGGCTGACCCAGCTTGAACTGCCATGCTCCAGTCTACAGAGCCTTGGGATCTGTAGTTTGGTGGGGTACCAGCCCTCTTGGGGAGATAAGGCTTCGAGGAGGTAGGAGAATGCCTGGGATGTGTAGTTTGGGGAGGCACCAGAACAAGGCGCTGTGAGGCAGAGAAGGCTGCAGACCTTTGCAAAACTACTTTGCAAACACTACTTTGCAAAACGACTGGATTCCAGCCCTCTTAAAAGCGAGGTCAAACCGCAAGATCCCTGCAGTGTAGATGGCACCCGAGGACAGGAGAGGCTTCTTAGCTAAGGGAAGGCATCAAAGGGGTACATTATCGGCTCTGTAGTCTTCTTTCCTCTTCGATCCACTGATTCCCCCCCCCCCCCCCCCTTCCAAAAAATACTTACTGCTCCCGATCCTGAGCAATTTGACCTCCACTCGCGCTCCCTAGTGCGCACGCGCGCCGAGAGGGAGCGCGGAGGCTGCTGGGAAATGTAGTTGCCCCAACGGGAAGCCCGGGAAAACTGCAAATCCCACAAGCCCCC
Organism: Sceloporus undulatus; assembly: GCF_019175285.1. NCBI lineage: Eukaryota > Metazoa > Chordata > Lepidosauria > Squamata > Phrynosomatidae > Sceloporus > Sceloporus undulatus. The sequence goes on along the minus strand of NC_056531.1, from coordinate 721,878 downwards.
GGCGGGAAATCTCTGTCTTTCCCTTCCCTGGCGGGAAAGATACAAGAAGGAAAGGAAAGAAAGGAAACCGTTTCCAGACTTGGGGGCCTTCCAAGATGCCTAGATCTTTCCCTTGAGGTGCCTGCCTCACTTTCCCCAAGGGAAGGACCGGCCCCCCAGCAAAGCCTTCAGCTAGACCTTCAAGGAGACAGGAGACAGCCCACACGGTCCCTGGGCCTCCCGATGCTCAGGCAGGGTTCTAGGCTACTCAAGACCAGCGGCAGGTTCTAGGACAGTCAAGGCCAGGTTCTAGCATAGCCAAGGCCAGGTCCTAGGATACTCAAGACCACGTTCTAGGATGGTTTAAGGCCACATCCTAGGATATTCAAGACCAGGTCCCAGGCTAGCGAAGACCAGATTCTAGGATGTCCAGACCAGGCCCTAAGATAGTCAAAGCCAGGCTCTTGGATATTCAACACCAGGACCATGGGCATTCAAGACCAGGTTCAAGGATATTCAAGACCAGATCCTAGGCTATTCAAGACCAAGTCCTAGGATAGTCAAGGCGAGGTTCTAGGATATTCAAGACCAGGTCCTAGGATACTCAAGACCAGGACTTAAGATATGCAAGACCAGGTCCTAGGCCACTCAATATCCTAGGCTATTCAATGTTGGGTTCTAGGATATTCAAGACCAGGTCCTAGGATACCCAAGACCAGGACTTAAGATATTCAAGACCAGGTTCTAGGATCTTCAAGACCGGGTCCTAGGATCTTCAAGGCCAGCTTCTCCGATGGATGCTCTTCTTCCCACCCTGTATTGGAAAGGAGAAAGCATTCATTTCCAACCGCTTAAATCCAGATCCTGTCAGCGGGCTTCCTACAGGCAACTGGTTGGCCATTGTTGGGACGGAATGCCTTTGACTCGCCACCACTGGTTCCACCATAGAATTCCATTCTAACTGCTGTGGCAACATCCTGTGGAATCCTGGGAGTTGTAGTTTGAGGGCTGCCGTTGGCATGTTTCACCGAAAAGGTGACCAAAAGGAACAAGACAGAGCGTTCTTCCCAAAGGAAGGGGTGCGTAGCCTTGTTGAGGCTGGAGAACAAGCTGGATCTGAAAGGGGGGTGTCTTTTTGGGGGGTTGCTGATGGCCTTTACATTTTATTTGGTGGACTTGGTGACTCTTTGTCTCCCATAGTTGAAGAGGAGGAAGGAATGGCCTCTCTGCCTGCGTGGATTTCCAAGGGTGAATTGGAAAGGATGCATGTTCAAAGTGGAGATCTTGGCCTTTTAAAGTGTATGGCAGTGGGATAATAATAATAATAATAATAATAATAATAATAATAATAATAATAATAATAATAATATGATGATGATGATGATGATGATGATGTCTGGCTTTGCTGTCTGAGGATCTGGCCCCTGGCCCTGGCTGCAGTATCGGAATGGGCCACCAGGGGGCGCCCCTGGCACAGGATCCCTTTGGGCAGCTGCCTCCTCCTGGGCCAAGTTTCTTGCGGGAAGTTTGCGGGAGGGAGGGGGCCAGGGATGGAGGGATGGAGGAGCAAGAGGAGGAGGAGGAGGAGGGCGCCTGCCTGGCACCGGAAGCAAGCCCTGCGCCAAGGCTCTGCCCGGACCCCTTGGCATCCTCTCCTAGCCCAGAGGAGCAGCAGGCACGGGCAGCACCGGCGCCTCTCTCCCTCTCTGCCAGGATGCCCACCGGTGCCACCTGCCCAGCTCTGCCCAGGTAAGCCGGCTTTGGCCTTGCCTGGGACATCTGCTCGGGCACCGGGGGGGGGGGCACACTCCCGCAGCCAAGGCAAGGCAAGGCACAGCCAGCCCTGCCCTGGACCAGGACAGCCACCCCCCCCAAAAGGGCAGGGGCTGAGCCCCCTTGCACCCCCGGCCTTCCCTTTCCCCCCTTCCTTCCTCTGTTCTCTCTCTTTCCTTTCCTTCCTTCCTTCCTTTTCTCCTTCCCTTTTTCTTTCATTCCCTTTTTCCTTCCTTCCTTCCTTCTTTTTCCTCTTTCCTTTCCTCCTTTCCTTCACTCTTCCCTTCCTCCCTTCCCTTTCCCCATCCCTTCCCTCTTCCTTCCTGCTTTCCTTCCTTTGCTCCTTCCCTCCCTCCCTCCCTCCCTCCCTCCCTCCTCCACCTTTGCAGCCTTCTCTTCGGCTGCATCTGCACTGCAGACATAACCCGGCTTGACCCTCCTTGAGCTGCCATGGCTGAATGCGAGGGAATTCTGGAGCTCCGGACTCTAGGTGCATGGAGCCATTGGCATCTGAAGGGGTGCTGAAGAGGGTTATTTCTGCAGTGTGGATGCAGCAGCCTCAGTCCTCCAGATGAGGATGAAGGAAGCCGAGGAGAACCTGGAGCTGGCCATTGGGGAGCCCCTACCAATCCATGGCCAGCGTTGGGTCCTGGGAGGCTTCCCACCCAAGGTGCTGATGGAGAAGCCTTCAGGGCAGGTACCTGGGTGCTGCAAAGCTTCCCTGCTCATTGCTCTCTTTGCTGCTTCTGGCCTCAAACATCCACTTTGTCAGAGGAGACATCTGATGTTCCCATGCGCAGAAGCATCTCTGGCCGAGGTAGCAGAGCTGGCAGGCCGGGCTGGGGATCTTTCTGGCCTTGCCTCTGCTGTCATGCCAGAAAAAAGGCATGGATACTGTGAGAAGGGCCATGGGTAGCCCAGCAGCTGAGGCCTTGAGTTCAAATCCTGCCACAACTCATTCGTTGAAAAAAAGGAGAGAGAGATGTCTTTGTCTTTTCTTTTTTCCAGTTAATGGGTTGTGGTAGGATTTGAACTCAAGACCTCACCCGCTTTCTACTTCGGTGCATGATCTGTAGAGGAATGTCTCCTGCGGCTGAATTTGTGGCCTTTTCGTGTGTGCCAGTGATGGGCTGCCCAGGAGTAACTGGAAAAATGTCCCCCCTGCTTCATTTCAGCTTGGCAAACAGAACTGTTTCTAATATTTTCGAGAGTGATATTCTGAATCTGGAAACTTCAAGGCATTCTTGGTCAGCAGCTCCTATGCTGGGACCCCTTGGAGATCTCCTGTCAAGTTCGGAGTAAAACCCAGAGCGGATTCACCCCTCCTCTGATATGGGAGGCACCAGCCAGGCTAAACCAGGCATTCAGGGAGCTTTCCGAGGTGCTGAACCCTGTGACTCAAATCAGGTCCGCACCGAGGAGAACTGAAGTTTGGATCAAAACCCGGAGAGGATCATTTTGGGTCTCTCTGACAGGGCAACCACCTTGCTCCTCCAGGTATTTTGGACTTCAACTCCTCGAAGTCTTAACCAGCGTCACCCACATTCAGGGATTCTGGGAACTAAGGTCCAAAACATCTGGGGGACCCAAGTTTAGGAAACACCAATGTGGAAGAATAGGCTACTGACCCTTGGATAGATCGTGTCAAGTTTGGACGAAAACCCGATGTGGATGCTCCATCCCACCGACTCGGAAGCCTCCAGAGGCTAGTGCTTTTCTTCTAGATCAGTGGTTCTCAACCTTTGGCTCTCTTAAGGTTTTGGACTTCAACTCCCAGAAGCCTCAGCCAAATGATCAGGGATTCTGGGAGCTAAAGTCTAAAAGTCCTGGACGATCCAAGGTTGAGAACCGCATTTCTAGATGCTTCCTCAAGTCATCTCTCCCAGGTTGGAAAAGGGAATTGGAAGTGTCCTGCAAGCGACACCTGTTGAATGGCCTCCTTCCAAACCGCTATTCAACGCTCAGGAGCCCCTTTGGCATTTTGTTTTTTGTTTGGGTCGCCAACGTCGCCCATCCTGATAGTTACGATTCAGCACCCATAAAATTAATGAGCCTTTTATGGCCGCACCTTTGACATCTGAATTGCAGCTGGGGCTTAATGATTAATTCTGGCCGAGTGTCCGTCTAGCTTACCAAAGCTGATAAAGAGTTAACCTCGCAGCCCTGGCTGTTGACCAGATCTTATCGGAAGGCCAGGATCTGCTGAAACTGCAGGCAGCAGAAGTGGGCTTGGAGGGCAGGATTTCTCCCTCAGGGGCCTCAGGGAGGATAGGGTCGCTACTTTTCATGGGTCGCCTCCAGCACAGATTCTCCAGTTTTGAGGGACTCTGCTCCAGGCAAGACGAAAAGGCTGGGTGCCAATCTCCAGCTCAGCTGTTCAAGCAGCGCCTTGCTACAATGGGCAAGGCTTCCTTGTTTTGTTGCTGCAACTTGCAAAGACTCTCCAAGGGTCCTTGTGGTGCCAGGGCTCACCCTCTGCTCTGCTCTCCATCCATCAGGGTTCCGGGAGAGGTTGCAAATGGGGAAAAAAGCACCCACTTTTTCATGCTGTAGATGCAATCATTTCTTACACAGAGGTTTCCCAGAAGCTGAGAATGATTTCAAGGCTTCCTCCAGAGTAAAAAGATTATGAAATGCTGATTGTGGAGGGCTGCAGGATCGCCGCCCCTGCTCTAGTTCAACCTGCTCTAAATCGACTCAAACCATGAGTGAGAATCATGCGCCCCTCCAGATGTTGTTGGATTGCAATTCCCAGCATCCTTAGCCAAACCAGCTCCTACTGTGGAATGCTGGGAAATGCACGCCGAAAACATCTGGAGGGGGCCCTGAATGAGCACCAGTGGCCTAAGCTCAAGGGCTATGTTCTGCTAGAGCAGGCTCATGGACTCAGTGGGATTGGCCTAGGATCTGATTTCCCATTCCACCATGGATTCTATGGGTATACTCTTGTGGGGCCAGCCATTGGATTTTGGCCAGCATGCCCTCCCAGCGCAAGGCCAAAGATGCTTTGGGAACTCGGCCGATCGGCCTTTCCTTTGCAGGTCTTGCACTGCCAAGTCTGTTTGTTCCCTGCAAAGAGAAAAAAGTGCAAACACACGCTTGACTGGTAGATTGCTCAAGGTGGAATGAAACTCTGAGATTAACCGCCAAACGCAGAGGATTAAGGAAAGGAAGTTGGGCTTTTCTCAAATTTGGAAGGGTCTATATCTTATCTCTCTCATCCTGGGGCAGATGGTGGCTCCCACGTTCGCGAGTCCTATCCCTCTACAAAGGCCGACAGGAGTCTAGCATTATAAGGGCAACTGGGTTCCAATGCTCCTTCCCTTAAAAAACATGAGGCCATTGCCTGGTATTGTGCTTGGGACGTACGTCATCATTAATGGCCTGGAGTAGTTTTGCAACGAGAGCCAGGGATGGTTTGAGTGTTGGACTATGACTCTGGAGACCAGGGTTTGATTCCCAGGCCGGCCATGAAACCCACTGGGTGACCTTGGACAAGTCACACTCTCTCGGCCTCAAGACAAATGCAAAGCCCCTCTAAAGAAACTTGCCAAGAAAACCTCAGGACAGGGTGGCCAAAAGTTGGAAACGAAGGCACACAATAACAACAACAGTTTGTCTTTTGACAGCGATGGAAGCGGTGTGGCACATCCAGCAATGTTGCCAACGCTGGTCGTTGACTTGAGTTGCGCACCGTTGCTTTCCTGCATGGGGTGGGATGTAGTCTATCTCTGTTGGTGGACCTTTCCGCTATGTTGGGGAGATTTGGGGTTGTGGCCTTGATTTCATGGACTTGGATGACGACTCCTTCACTGACCTTTTCCTTCTCTGCAGGTCATGAGGGAAGGCCCAACGTGGTGTTGACCGATGTGGACCTCAGGGCCCATTTTTAAGCAGAGGGCTCCACGCTGCTGCTTCGGCTGCTATGACGGTGAACGTTTGGGACTCCTGACCGTTCCTTCCCCAGTCTGGAGGTTTGGGTTTCCTGGCTTTCCCTCTGGGACTCGCTCCTTCTGCCGGGCTCACCATGGGTGGATGCTTCTCCGAACCCAAGCCAGGTGAGTGACTTTCCACAACCCCTCGGCCTTAGGTTCCCATCTCCATTTTGTCCCACATTGCCTTCTCCATTTGGAGTGGCACTGAAACTAGGTCAGGCCTGCCAAAGGGCCCACTCCGCAGTGAGAAGGCGGTTGGAGAATGTTAATTCTCCGTTCCTTTTACTTTGAAGGATTATTAAGGTGTTTGGCTAATTCTCCAAAAACACCATCGTTTTCAGATGGGGCCCGGCGATGCGTTGGGAGTGACTTTAATGAAACGTGAAGAGATGGTGGGAGGCAATGCGAAAAACCCTGGAATCTGGCAGAAAGAAGGGAGAGGGAGGGAGACGCCAGCTTTCTTGCCAAGGAACTGGGGGAAAATATATACAGAAATCTGCATGAAGCAGCATAACTGCAAGACTGATGCAGAGACAAGAACCCAATGCTGCTTTAGGAGAGTCCGAACTCAGGGGTGCGCTTTGCTATGCACACCCCTGAGTTCGGACTCTCCTAAAGCAGCATTGGGTTCTTGTTGTGGGACTGCAGCTTCCATCAGCTCTATTAAGCAGTGATGGATCATGGGTTTTGCAGTCCAACAACACCTTGAGGGCCTCACATGGCCCACAGACCTGATGGAAGTAGTAGGAGTACTGATAACTAGGATTCCCACATCTTTGGCTCCTCATCTGTGTGTCTCCAGGTGAGCAGGAGGAATCTCATACCCTCCAGCTCTCTTAATTTGGGAGAGACAGTCTCGATTAATCCTGTGCCAACCCACTTTCTCAGCTGCTTTTAAAATGTCCCAGTTTCTCTCTCCTTCTTCCACTTTCTCCCTTTGTCCTCAGCTGATTTCAATTGCTGCAAACTGGGTTCAAAGGGGAAAAGCAGTTTGCACTGAATGAACTCAGCAATGAGGAGTGGAGAGGACAGACCCTCACCCTTCTCTGTAGACTCCGGCCAAAGCAAAGTGCTGCTGCCTCTCCTAGCTTGCGTTTCCTTCCTTGTCAATACCTTTTGCCATCTTGACCTCTGATGTTATTTGGCTGCACATATGCCAGTTTTCATCTGTGGAGTGTTGGAGGGTGTGATTCTATCAACTTTGTGTGTGTGTGAAAATTTTGTGTGTAAGACAGTCCACAGAATGAGAAACTGGAACTCATCAGTGAAAGGGGCTGGAATGCTTCTCTGCTGTAGAGCATTTGCTGTTGCACCACTAAAGTTTGTCTTATCATAGTGATACACGGCAGCATTCAGTATGGAGCTAAGTCTTGGGGAGGCCTGTTCCAGAACAGAACCTGTCCCAATTGGGGCAATTTTTTCCATATTCCCCCTCATCACTTCTGCCTTTGACTTTGCAGTTGTTGTTGTGCGCCTCCAAGGCATTTCTGACTTATGGCGACCCTAAGGCCATGACCCCATCATGGGCTTTTCTTGGCCAGATTTGTTCAGAGGTTTGCTATTGTTCTCCCCTGAGGCAGAGCGAGTGTGACAGTGGGTAATGCAAGAAGTGAGCTCCACTCCTTGACCCCATGGCGCATCGGTTGCATAGCCTCACTATGTTGGCTTCTGTGGCAGAAAGTTCAAGGTGGGGCATGAAATGATGTTTAGGAAAGAATCCACAACCCCCTCCTTTTTTTTTTGGAGGGGGGGAATTCACTCAAGAGAACACAAATCCCCTGCAGTTAGTCAACATAGCTATTTTGGTCTTCCAAAAACAGGAATAATAATCAAATCTTGAAATTCCTCGAGCCCCAAGGGGTATGTCCACACTCATTCATGTCACTTGTTAATGGTCAGGAACAAACTCCCCAGCTGGCTCCGATGCTCTGTTCCAGGAGAATTCAAGAGTTACAGCCTGCTTAATTTAGTGCCACCTCTCCCACGGCAATTCCATGACTGTCCCCCGTTGTGGCAGCTCCTCAGTGTTATCACATGGTTGCACAGTAGCGCACCACCGCCAAGCACAAAAACCGGCAAAGGGATCCATGGGGAACTTGCCCGACAACAGATGTATCCATACCTGAATGGCCCAAAAAGTTGGCTGGAATTCAGCATTGGATGTAGGTCTTCCTAGGTGGACTTACATGTTTGGGAAACAGAACTGAGCAGTTTTGCAATTCAGCAAGTGGCTGCCATTATGGGACTATGCATGGGCATCCAGTGCCCAGTTAAAAGAGTGCCATATTAAAAGCATAAATTAAACAATACAGAATCATTTCAAAAACATGTTGTTATTGATGCTTGCCATCAAGTTATTTCCGGTTTATAGCGACCCTAAGGAAAAACTATCAAGAGGTTTTCTTGGCAAGTTTCTTTCAGAGGGGATTTGCCATGGCCATCCTCTTAGGCGGCAACAAGTGGGTCGCATGCTCCTTCAGTAGAGCTCCAGGGGCTACAAAATGTGGCTCCTGTGGCCAAGAGGCCGCACACCCCCCACCTCTATCCTACAGAGATCTGCCCCATATTTATTTAGAGATCTTGGTCAGGGCTTCCCTGCCTTTGCTGTCTTGTAGCTGGAGAAATTCAGCAGGTAAGAACAAACAGAGATAATCCCAGGGTAATAAAAGGGCTCGCATTGCAGGGTTCATGTAAACGTAGCTGAGATAACCTGGGTGAAGGGCCTTCAACACGTTAAAGTGCCATTTAAATGTTAATTGTTTTCGAGTCCAGTCAAATTTGGTCACTTTCCCTCCAAGGGTTCCTGCCGATGGGTGGATTTCCTTTTCAGATAAGGAGATGATTGGGAGATTCATCCATTAAAAAAGGAAAAGATAAACCCATACCCTCCCATTTCTGAGAACAGTTATGGCTCTTCCAAGTTCAGTCATGAACCATAAAGCAGAGAAAAGGCTAGGTCAGGGGGATGTCAGCCTACAGGAACTATATGTTCCTGCTCATACCCTCCCAGGCCTGGCTTCACTATGGCATGGGTACCAGGCCCTGCGAGCAGGTAGCTTCTATGCCAGCAGGGTGGAGAATCCACTTTGGGTTTTCGTCAGAACAGGATTCCTCCAAGATGTTGCATCTGTTGTGGGGAATTCAGGACCCTGGAACCACTCGCAGCGTTGGCTTGCCAAGATTATCTTGGCCATGCCAACTACAAACTCTGTTCAAATTTGGGCAAAAACCCAAAGAGGAGTCACCACCCCGTGGGCATAGCATAACACAGGGAAGCAGGTGGCTCATGCTGTGATGGAGCGACAAGGCCAGTGGCGCTGGACTCTGGCCTCGTGAATTCAAATGTCCCCATTCCACTCCTTCTATAAAAATCTGTTGAGGCTTGTTCCAAAAATTACAATCTTAACTTTCCCCGTGAAATATATGCTCATCTGCTACCAGAATTTCTCGTTGTTCAATTCCTATTTGACTTCATTTGTCTTGATGCGGAGAAGATATTAAATGCGGGAAACATTAGTTTGTGTGTGTGCATATGAAAGAGGGAACAACCCTGCATACCCTCCAAGTGTCCTGATTTGTCAGGGGCTTTCCCGATTCATCCTCCACCATTCCACTTTTCCAGCTGATTTTGAAATGTCCCGGTTTCCCTCTCCTCCTCCCACTTTCCGCCTTTGTCTTCAGATTGCTTCCATTGCTGCAAACAGAGTTCAAAGTGCAAAAATGGTTTCCACTCAGTTACGTCAGCAAAGAAGGGAGGAGAGGGTGGGATCTTGCTCATCCCAGGAGGATCAGGCAAAGGCAAACTGCTACAGCCTCTCCTAACCTATGTGTTCTTCCTTATGGATAACTTTGCCCATTCTTGTCCATGCTGTGATGTAGCTTGGCCACATGCATCCCCATTTTCATTTATGAAATATTGGAGGGTCTGACTCTTGGGATAAAAAACGGGTCTCTTCCACACTACCCAGCCCTCACTCTTTGACTCCATTTGAACTGTCACAGCTCCATCCTAGGGAATGATGGGATTTGTAGTCTGGGGAGGGACAAGAGGAGTTCTCTGGCTGAGACTTCCCAAGGCCTCGTGGCACTGCAAATCCCAGGATGCCCCAAGATGCAGCCCTGGCCATTCAAAGGGGATCAGAGCGTATAGTTGTGCAGCGTGTAAGATTGCTAACAAATAAGAGGGTTATCACCACCAAGTTTCTTAACTTTTCCTCAAGCTGATTAGCAGGACGCAGTTGTCCTTGGACCGCGTTTGGAAAGGTTGAGCCCCCCGCCAAGGTGTAAAGGGGCAGCATTCCCCATGGGAACGCAACCAACACATTTTAATCCCCGGCATGTGACAGTGGTTTCTTTATTGCCTCATTAAGAATGCAAGCCGACTTCTTGGATGGCCGACAGGACTTAGCAGGAGACAGAGCTGAGCCCCAGCAGCATGTATGATCCAGCGTTGGGACTCAGCCTTGCAATGGATGAAACACATCAGCCGAGAGTGCGCCTGAGTGAATGCAGGGAACCTAGACAAAGCAGTGCCTCTCCCATTGGGTCCATTTGGCATTCTGGCCCACATCCTACATTGTTTCAGGCCCACCTTCCTTTTCCAGTATGCCTTTGGAAAACAATTCCTCAACTGAAAAGGGTGTTTTGCTGGACTTTTTAAAACCAATGACTGGAATCCTTTTCAGGACGTACACCTTTGTAACTGGACTCATGTCGGCAGGAATTAGAACCAGGCAGTTCCGTAACTTCCACATCCAGTAGAAGGCTGCTGTGATGTTACTACATAGGTGACCCAGAAAAGTGACCAATGTGCATCAGCACTGATGCACAATGGGACCAATGCACATTGGTCTCATTGGGCATTGGTCCTGTTGTGCATGAGGGCATGGACTAGGGAGTACCAAGAGGCCAAGTGTTGGGGCTTGTGGGAACCAAAGTCCAAGACACCTGGAGAACCAAAGTTGGGGAACCACTCCTCTAGCTGGAGATCCTTCATTGAGCAGAGGGCTGGAATGGATAGCCTATGGGGCCCCTTCCATTCTATCCTTCTATGATTCTTAAAATACAGTGAAGCTACTTATGGAATGAAAACCCTTTAAAAATATTTATATGGGGTCTAGGAACAATGGCCAGCATTCTCCTTCCAAATGGCCTCACGCTTACGCTAAATTGCATTGAGTCGTTCTGCAGCATCCATATTTGCCTGGTGGCTGCTGTGACTTTGCAAGGTACCGGAGTCCATTAGGCAATGGTGGCGTGACCGATGCGCCATGGCTCCATGCACAATTCAAAGTGTTGGATTTATGGGGATTCAACTCTTCTGTACAGTTTGGACTAAAACTCAGAGCAGATGGACCACCCCAATGCCATTGTAGGCACCCTCCATTGGGAACCTCTGGGTAGCTTCCCTGTTTGCTGCCAGTTGGGCAGAGACCATTTAAGGAGCTTTCCAGTGTGCTGAATCCATTCCATTCCTTCATCAGTCCAGCCCCTTAGATAGCTTCTGGAAAGTTTGGGCTAAAACCCAGAGTGGATTCCCTGCTGTTAGTGGTGTCCGGTCCCTTAGCAATATTTCCTACTCTTCCTTATGAGAAAATGATATGAAACGGCATGAGAAATTCAGGTAGCACGTAATTCAGGGGAAAAGTTAATGGCTGTAATGTTCGGAAAGGGCCCCATCAGAACTTTATAGCTGGGGCGGAGTGGCAATATGCCAAGTCCAGAGTCCAGAGTCTGCTGGCCTTCTTGCTCCGTTGCAGCATGGGTGACCTGGTTTCTTGTGTCAAAAGAAAGGCTTCAGGAACGATTTCAGCTGATTTTCAACATGCCGAAGGTAAAGAAGATGGGTCTGTTAAAAGTTGAGTCGGGTGTGTGGGGGTCTCTGGAAGTATTGATATGGAGCGTTTGACGCAGGGGACAAGAGGTCTGAGCAGAGATACAGTCAGGGTCAGTTGAGGGCTTCCCTGTTTGGGGTGGTGGTGGATAGTGGTGAATCGGCTCTATGGATTTGCCAGAACTTTCCCAGTGTGCGTTGGGAATGCCCAGTGTGCACTGGTCTCATTGTGTATCAATCCCTTTGAACATCAGTCCCATTGCACATCATTCCCATTGTGCCTTGGTCCCGTTGCACATTGGTCTAGATGTGCATTGATCACTATGCTGGCACCCCGGCGTAAGGAACGTCATGGCAGCCCACTGGCATTGCAAAACAGACATTGCAAAATTGCTCGATTCTGTTTCTCGCAGATGCAAGTCCACTTAGGTAGGCAGAAGCCCCAGACTGAATCCCAGCCAGGATTCAAGCCTCTGAGCTGGGGAAACCAAGCATCAGTTGCTATAGTTTGATTTAACCATGTGCTTCTATCGCATTCCTGCCACCGAGGAGAGGAAACAGCATTGACTAAAACTGAACATTTTTAAATCTGCAGGACCGAGTAGCTTGCCCCCAGGTGTTTTAAAAGAGTTGGCGGAGGAGCTCTCTGCACCACTGAGGCTAATTTTTAATAAATCTTGGAGCACTGAGGATGTGCCAGAGGACTGGACAAAAGCTGAAGCCACCATGCCAGTGTATAGGAAAAATAAATGGAACGAACTTGGTAAATATGGGTTCAGCCAGTGTGCCACCAATCCTGGATGCAAGCGAATGAATGAGGGAAAATGAAGACTTCAATCACTGCAGAATGACAGGGTCGAAACGTTAATGAATTAAAGCGGGCAACTGATTCCAGAATTGCCTGTTGATTCATCAGCTGCATTTAACTAATTAATTGCATGATTAAATTTAAATTTTGCAGATCACCAACAGGAATGCAAATCCTCAGGACAAAATGGCCGAGATCCTCCGCCGAAGTCTACGTTTTGTAGCTTTAGGAATCAGTAGCAACATTGCAGAAAGGCAATGAAACCTTGCTACCAAATTGCAAAGATGTACATCCGAACACTGGGACGTGTGCACAAGTGCAGGTACGTCTGATGCACATTGGGCGCTACTGATGTGTATCAGGCACTCCTGTTGTGCTCTAGCACTTCCTAGCTAGTGTCCGGATGTGCATCGGGGAGCATTTTGATGTGTATCTGTGCCCATTTCAGATTGGACCATGGGGCATCAGTCACTCCACAATCACACAATGGATGGCCTTCTGCTGTAATGGTACAACAGCCTTGAAGGGAACATGGATGTTTTGAAGCGACTCAGTTCAATTTGATGCACATGTACGGCCGTTGATGAAAACGTATGTCCCAAACATAATGCCAACCAGTAACAGTAGTTTTCTTGCCACTGCGGGGAAAAAAACAGAGTGGCATCTTGTTAGGGAATTACGGTGACATATGTTCAATGTAGTTTAGTCCGTCGAAGCCCCGAGAGAAACAAAAAAGTTGGTAGCACAAACCTATGCAGACTTCAGTTTGTTTCCTCAGATGCTTGGATTCGTAGTTCAGGGAGGGGCCTTCAGAATTCCCCCTTAAAGACCTCTAGTGCTCCTCCCAAACTGCAAATCCCAGGATTTCATAGGATGCAGAGAAGGCCGTTCAAGCAGGATCACATTGCCCTAACTCTAGTGTGAAAGGGCCCCAGCTGAGCTAGCCCTGCGTGCCATTTTTCCTTGCAGCCTTAAGGGCTAGACACTTTTAACAAATAGATGAATGTGGTTCCTCAGGATTCCATGGGAAGAACTCACCCTGGCCTTGAGATCACAGAGTGCACATTTCCACCTGAAACTGGTTCATGCATAGACATCTTCATGGTGGGAAGGAGACAGTGTGGTCAGGGATGAGCAAAGGACCACATGGAACTCCTCCACACTCCCTGAGGCTGTTCTTTTTCGGACAAGTAAAAAGGTGAAATGCCTTTGCTAGAAGCCTCCTAGAGGGCTGATGCAATGTCTCAAGTGATCACTGTTACATCCTGTACTTTGCCACATTTTAGAAACACCCCAGCTGGCATTTGTTGTTGTTGTAGAGTGCCTTCGAGTCGTTTCCAGCTTATGGTGATGCTAAGACTAAACCTATAATGGGGGTTTCTTGGCAAGATTTGTTTGGGGGGGTTGCCATTGCCTTCCCCTGAGGTTGAGAGAGTGTGACTTGGCCGGGGTCACCCAGCGGCCGAGCTGGGTATTGAGCCTTGGTCTCCAAAGTCATAGTCAAATATCTCACAGAACTAAAAATCCCAGAATTCCACAGCATTGAGCTCTGGCAGTTAAAACTGTGTCAACCTGCATTACTGTCCTTGTTGTGCACGTTCAATTGTTCCTGACCCTACAGCAAACCTATCCTGGGGTTTTCTGGGGCTGAGAGGGTGTGACTCGCCCAAGTAGTTTTCCATGGCTGAGCAGGGAATTGAACCCTGGGAGGGAGGCAAGCACCACAGCAAGTCTCTGCCAAAGGTTTGGGGAGCAGTGGTGTCACCCTCCCTTGGGGAGTCACCTGGCATGGCCTGCGTCCCTCTATCTCCAATGACCATAGCCAAGTATGAAAGTGCTGTTTGTTCGTTCGCTATAACAAAGATCTTGGTTTTGCTCCGGCAGTTGAAGTGAAAATTGAGGTCGTGTTGCCTGAGAAAGAGCGGGCCAAAGAGGAGATGTCACCCAACGGCAAAGCCAGTCCCATCATCTACAAAGCCAACGGGACGTCGCGACATTACCAACTGGAGGAACATCCCATCGCTATCAACCCTTACCGGAACATGAAGGATGTGGTCGAAGCCTCCGTCTGCTACGTCAAAGACCTAGACAACGGACAGTGAGTGACAAACAACTTTTTCTCCACTAGTATTTTGTTGTTGTTGTTGTTGTTGTTGTTGTTGTCCTTAATGGTCTAAAAGTGAGAAAAGGACACCTATGTAGACATGATCCTTGACCCAAAGCCATGAACAACACTGTTGTCTGAATCGTACCGGCTCATCCCAAACAGAGTAGATCTTTAGAATCCGTTGTTGAATCAAGAGTTGAGGGTCCGATCCGTTGCTCTGTTAAAGAAATTTAAAGCGATTGGCTGGCATTCCGCTCCTCCTAAATGGCCTTAAATTTGTGCAAAATAGAATGGAGTAGCTTCACAGTGTTCCTATTCACCGAGGGGCTGCCATGATATTACAACATATGAGCATCCATTGTATAATGGTGGAATGACTGTAGTCTGGTAAGCAATGGGCAGCGATGTACATTAATGTATTCCATGATGCATATCTAGATACTGGCTAAGTGCCGGAGCACAGCAGAAGTGCCCGATGCAATTCCGCAACTTAGCTATGGATCCGTAAAATTACAAAACGTAGATCTCAGCCATTTAAACCAATAAAACCTTTCTCATTCTAGGATGCGAGAGGTAGATCTGGGCTGCGGGAAGGCCCTGCTGGTCAAAGAAAATGGGGAATTTTATGCCATGGGTCACAAGTGTCCGCATTATGGTGCGCCTTTGGTGAAAGGTCAGTTGGTCTTCTCAAGAATATAAGACGCATGGAGTCGTAGCAGGAACATTTTCTAAAAATGTGGGAAACATCTGAAGATGTTGTGGGGGGTTTCCTTTGTCCTCTGCTGCAGTTTAGCCTCCTGATGTTAAAACCTGTTCAGAAGGTAAAAGCACTGCCTTTGAATCTAGTCTGCCCATGATAGCCATCTCTGAGCCGTATTTGTGTAAAAGGGAGTCAATAATTAGAAATTCTTCAACTGGATGCATTGGAGGACATTGGGTTCAATCCTGCTTTCTTCTTCCGAGTAGTCATTGCCTATTGCTGATTTTGTTTGAAAAGCAGCCAAGGCTGACATGTTGCAGTTTCAAACTAGCGTCTGGAATGGTTTTGCCCCCAGCTTCTTAACATCTTTTCTGCAGGGGTTTTGTCCAAGGGACGAATCCGCTGCCCCTGGCATGGGGCTTGCTTCAACATTGGCACAGGGGACATCGAAGACTTCCCAGGGTTGGACAGCTTGCCAAAATTTCAGGTAAGAGCTCTGCATTTATATTGTATTTTATTGGTTTATTTCAGGCCGACTCTGCTTTTAACCCGACTAGAGTTTTTGTTGTGGGCCTTCAAGTCATTTCTGACTTCTGGCGACCCTAAGGCAAACCTATCGGGGGTTTTCTTGGCCAGGTTTGTTCAGAGGAGGTTTGCCCTGGCCTTGCCCCGAGGCTGAGAGAGTGTGACTTGCCTACTGTGGCCGAGTGACCCACTGAAAGTGGGAAGATTAACAAGCCGTCTCCATTTCCCGAGTCTACTCCAGTTGGAATGAAACTGGAGTTTGAGCCATTTAATATCCCGATCACATGCCTGTTTTATTAAGAGTGGGAAAGTTGGACAGTAAAACATGCCAATTTTGTTTTGAAAGCTGATGTTTAATCCTAGGTGAAGATTGAGAAAGAGAAGGTATACATTCGAGCGAGCAAACAGGTGAGCTGACCGTCAGGGTCCTAGGAGTATATAGCCGGGGCAGCTGATGCTTGCAGAGATGGACTGCATCTACATGGCAGAATTAAGGTAGTTTGACAGCGCTTTAACTGCCACGGCTCAATGCTATGGGAATCCTGGGATTTGTAGCTGTGTGAGATATTTCGCCTTCTTTGTCAGAGAGCTCTGGTGCCACAATGAACTACAAATCTTAGGATTCCATAGGAGGGAGCTGTGGCAGTTAAAGCGGCATAAAACTGCATTGATTCTGAAGTGTGGATGCAGCCACAGTTTTCATCTGAGAACCTTGACTAAAAGCTGCCTCTGAGCTTCGTTCCTAGAAGGGAGACCTGGAAGCGAAAATGTGCTGATGTTGTTGACTCCACCCCTTTTGCCTTTGGCTCCACCCATCATGGGGATGTGGTCCCCGCGGACCTCCACCTCTGAAATAGAAGCTGAGCCTCTGGCTGAAAGGGGTCCCCTACCCTTGCCCTACCTTACAGCAAGGAGATAGGTCTGCTCTGGGTGACGGTGGGCATGCTGTGGTATTGCATGCATAGAGGTGGATGGGTGGGCATTGCTGCCATTTGGATTTCCACCTTGGAATCCAGGTTTGGCTTCAAAGATGGCTTGGTTTGAAGGTTGATGGGGTCTCCTCCATGACACGCAGGCTCTTCAGACGCAACGGCGGACCAAAGTGATGGCCAAGTGCATTTCTCTCAGCAACTACAGCATCAGCAGCACCAATGTGCTCATCATTGGGGCAGGTATGAGGCGCCTGGCATGGGCAAGGACTGGAGGAGTTAGGATCTGGCATGTGAGGTGGGTAGGAACCATGCCTCCATTTTAGTTTCCTGGCTCACCATCCCCATCTTCCTTGGATCCCTTGGAAGAACATCAGCAGGTTTCCTTCATGGAGGAGCAACTGTCTTTGGTTATGTCCCTCCTCTGTGCATCTAGTGAGATGATCAGTTCACTTATCTTTCTCTCTGTCCCACCGCCATCAAAAGCATGTTTGATGAGGACCCATGTGAGAGCCTTCTTGGTGGCTGCTCACCTCTGCTGGAGATGGTCTGGGCTACAAAGCAATCCATGTTGAGAAGGCCACCATATGTTTTCCGCAGGTCCTGCTGGACTGGTGTGTGCAGAAACATTGCGGCAAGAGGGCTTCTCCGACCGGATTGTGATGTGCACAATGGACCGACACTTGCCCTATGACAGGCCCAAGCTAAGTAAGGTTGGTATTGTCTGGCGTGTTTTCTGTTTTCCTACCACTTTTACCAAAGTCCAGTGGGTCACAATGAGCAACCTTTCTGATCCCCCCCATATGTGCTTCACCAACCATGGAATGGTTGTTTGAGGGTGGGGTGGGGGGTTATCACAGCAAAACCATGACTGCTTGGGGTGGTGAGTGGGTACCCATACCGAAGGTCTGCCTGCAGAATCATAGAATCATAATGCTAGAAGGGACCCCAAGGGGCATCCAGTCCAACCCCATTCAGCCAATGCCTTCCCCTCTCTTGTGCATTTTCTTAAAATGTATTAATTCCTTGTTCCCAAACTGGCTTCTTGTTTCAGTCGATGGATTCCCATGCAGACCAGATCGCTTTGCGCCCAAAAGAATTCTTCCGTACCTATGACATTGAGGTCCTTACTGAAATGCAGGTAACTGTTAGGTTTCTCTATTCAGAGATTCTGGGAGCTGGGAGGCCTCCCGTTTCCACCAGTTTGTAAACCTCCTGGTTTGTTGAGTCCCAAGAGACCCTGGGATGACTCTATTTTGATGACCCTAGGAGGTGCAAGTACATCAAAAGTATCTAGAAAGACATACAGACCAGATCACTGATCAGGACAAAGCCCTGGTGGTCTGTCCGGTAATTCCTCCCAAATCCGACCCCATTTCAGTGGGACAGTAACCACATTCAGAATGGACTCACCCATCAGAGTTTGGCTCTTAGCAATAGCCTGTTCAGCAAGTCAGCAAGTAAAGCAGAGACCATTTTGATTTTTCCATACGGCCGCTCTCTTTTTGCTGTTTGGAGCCCATGTGGCCCACTGAAGGTTCCAGAGAGTGACAACCGAACCCCAACCTTTCCAAAGTGGCCCACCCCTTGCCTTGAGTGAGATTTGGACATTGTTTCAGGTGGTGGCCGTAGATGTCAAGAACAAGACCGCCGTGCTCAAGGATGGCTTCAAGATGGAGTATAACAAGCTGCTCCTTGCAACCGGAAATACGTAAGTGACCCGCAGAGTTGGCAGGTTATAGTACCATTCCAGAGCTTGAGATTTCAAGGCCAAGATCTGATGGCAAAGGATGGTCCACCCTCTGTGATGCCTATGTTATACTATGTTATACACTCTCACTGTTGTAAGCTGCCTTGATCGTATTGAAGAGGGGGGATACAAATATATTATTATTATTATGTCGTATGGGAGCAGGCCTGGGTCATGTCATAGAGCATGACACATTAGCATCAAGCACAGGTACTGAAGGTTGTTGTTGTTTTGTGCCTTCAAGTCATTTGCAACTTATGGCAACTATTTTCCAACTATTTTCAGATTTCCTTCCCATCCCTATTAGCAGTTAATGCATCTAGGTATTTGTTTTTCGGCTCTTGTCTTTCTCTGCATTCGTGTCTTTCCAGGCCGAAAACCCTTAGCTGTAAAGGCAAGGAAGTGGAGAATGTTTTTACCATCCGGACAGTGGAAGATGCCAACCGGGTGGTCAAGTTGGCCACCAGCAAAAATGCAGTTGTCGTCGGAGCCTCTTTCCTAGGTGTGTTTTTGGGCCTTGGAGGGAAATTCACCAAATTGCAAAGAAGGACAGAAACGCCAGCACAAGAGAATCCCATTGACCTACAAAACTGGGATCTGCCCTGCGAATAAAAGTCCAAATAAATGAACCCATTAAAAGGAATATTTTAAAAAAATATTTAAAATGCCAATCTTAAAAGCAGTACAGGGGAAAGCACTGTCCCATTAGACATTTCTGTTTTCCAGGCATGGAAGTGGCAGCCTACCTTTCAGACAGAGCTCACTCAGTCTCAGTGGTGGAGCTGGAAGAGGTACCTTTCAAGAAGTTCTTTGGGGAGAAGGTCGGGAGAGCCATCATGAAGGTAAGAGCTGTTTGTTGGTAAAACATCTAGAGATGAGAAAGTGCGCTAAGAACTGGGGAAGCCTGATTCAACTCTATGGGAATGCACTGAAAACTGGGGAAGGTTGGTTTGTCTTTGGACTGATTCTTTGAATGTGAGACAACTCTGATAGAAACAACCTCTCTCTCTCCATTCTTGGGACAGATGTTTGAGAACAATCGAGTGAAATTTTATATGCAGACTGAAGTATCTGAACTACGGGAACAAGAGGGCAAGGTAGAGTGTTTGCAACCATTTGCGAGGCAAAGGCTTTCTTTGGGGAGGGGGTCTTTGAAGCTATAGCTGGAATCCTGATGGTGTCTTAGGCGCTGGATCCTTTATGGTACCCATTGAACATTTTTGTCTGAAGTGGAACAGCCACACTGAGTCCCAGGTTGTGGAAATGGAATTATACATGTGGCACCATTGTGGAATTGCATGTTGCGGTTGCACATTTGGGGTTAAGCTGCACAGTGCCCTTCAAATCAAAACTTGCATATTCAGCGCTTACCTTCATATGCGGAGTGCATTCATATCATGGATCTCAAATTGTAGAACTGGAAGGGATCCGAAGGAGGATCTACTCCAACCCCTTTGCAGTGCAGTGCAGAAATCCACACCCAGCGACCATCCAAAGTAATGCACCACCATTTCATTTCTCCCTTAAAGCTAAAGGAGGTTGTGCTGAAGAGTGGCAAAGTCCTCCGGGCCGATGTCTGCGTCATAGGCATAGGTGAGCACGCCGGTTACCCGTAAAAGCAGCATTAGTTTTGGGCAACCTTGTACAGATTTGTTAGCCCAGTCGTTTTTTTGTAGCGACTGTGTCTCCTCTTTGTAGATCACTTAAATGCCTGAAAAAAGCATTAAATAAATAAATCTTAAAAAACCAAGTTGAGGGACCTCTTTCAACCTGGGGTCCACATTCTTTCTGAGAGGCGTTCACAGGGGATGTGTCCCAATGGTGGACAGGGCCAAGTATGGCCATTTGGGGAAGAAAAATAACTAAGATTACTTGTTGCTTCCCTTGAGAAGAAACTTAGTGAACAATTTTATCTTTAGCTGAGACTAGTGAGTGATATTTGTATTGGCCGTGTCAATTGCTCAGGAACCAGAGGGATTGGGGCCTGCGTTGTTCAGAGGGCAGGAATGTCTCGATGGTGCCTCTCACAGATGATATTTTCTTGACTTTGGGAAGGTGCAACCCCGGCAACTGGCTTCTTGAAGCAGAGCGGCATCCATGTGGACTCCAAAGGTTTCATTGCAGTGAATAAGGTAAGGCTATTAATGTCTGTTTTCATTTGCAAAGATTTTACCTGACTTAATCCACACATGTACAAGCTGAGTTGCCCCTTGTCAACTTCCAACCCTTTCCCCCCTTCCTAGATGATGCAAACCAGCATCCCCAGCGTTTTTGCAGCCGGAGATGCCGTTGCGTTTCCTCTGGCGCTGAGGAACAACAAGA
Organism: Sceloporus undulatus; assembly: GCF_019175285.1. Lineage (NCBI taxonomy): Eukaryota > Metazoa > Chordata > Lepidosauria > Squamata > Phrynosomatidae > Sceloporus > Sceloporus undulatus. The sequence continues at coordinate 701,217 of NC_056531.1, read as the reverse complement.
AAGTGAACATTCCTCATTGGCAGATGGCGCACATGCACGGTAGGTGCTTTGGTGACTTTCCTTTTGTACCAAATCCCTTCCTTAGGAAACGAAAGGTGGATGGAAGGTCCATGGCCTGGGACTCGTCTTTGGTTCACTGTGACCAAACCAGCTAGGATGGTAGCAGCCATGTCTGCTCATTCACATCTCTGCCTTGTTCATGCATCAAGTTGGGTATAATATTGGGCTGTCAGATTTTCAGATAGAGTCTGACATTCTGCTTGGGAAGTGTGCTTTCATAAATGGCCTTCCTTGTGTGCAAAATTTGAATGGAATAGTTTTGCAAAGTCTGCTTTCACTTAGAGGCTGCCATGAACATTGCCCATACAATAACTGATAACAGGCACAATGCACAATGGGCCCAATGCAGACAGAAAGCTGGATTTTTGATTTGCTCTGTCGAGCAACTCAAAGTGCATTAATAAGAAACAAGTGTTGTTCATTTGTGCCATTCTTTCTCCATGTCGCTCCCCACTTTCCAGGACGGATAGCTGCATTGAACATGTTGGCCCACGGGACCGAAATCAGCACCGTCCCTTACCTGTGGACAGCCATGTTTGGCAAAAGCATCCGCTACGCAGGTAAGATTGGGGTGGAGAAACCTGGCTTGGAATCACTACCCCGCTGACATGGACATGGAATATGGATTGCCTCCCTTTTTAATTTTATTACCGTTGTGTACATGCACAACATGGCAAGATATGCTTTCTCCTCTTTTCCCCAGGTCATGGAGAAGGCTTTGATGACGTGATCATTCGGGGGGACTTAGAGGAACTGAAGTTTGTCGCCTTTTACACCAAGTAAGTGCCCTTCCTCCTTTGGGGAGGACATGGCTTGTGCCCATTTGGTGCATTTGCCAAGGGTGTCAAATGTTCAGAACCTTTGGCTGGGTCCAAGTAGTATTCCATGGTTCTGCTGTAACTTTAAGAAAAAGGGAGGACCTTAAATGTCCTACATTTTGGGCTGAGTTTTGTCCTGCAGTTGTCCTACAGTTTGGTCTCGAATTTGTTCTACATTTTGTCCCTGGTAAAAGTGGACAATTATGGCAACCCGTAACCATGTTGCATTGTGATCCATGAAAAGGGGAGACTCAGGACCAGGCCCTGAAAACTGGCAAGTCTGTATGCGGCCCAGGGCTACATTTGGCCCACCCCGACCTAGACCCTTTCTCAGGATCCTCAGTCATGCTTTGCTTGAGCACAGCACATGTTCAGGAGTTCTTGGGCTGCTGCATTAGGAAACTTTGTCATTGGGAATGACAAAGTCCCCAAACGTCTGTGTTGGATCAGAAGAGTCTGGGTGGCCAACCAGGGTGAGCGCCTGAACTGTATGTTGTTCTGCCATCTAGGAGGGTCCCCAAGCGATGGTCATTGTACAATCAGGTGACCCCCTGCGTAGAGTCCTGGAGGTAACTTTGAACCACCCTGCCCACTGGCCACTAACTGGGGTGCTTTTCTTTGAAACTGGGACATTTGGGACACCGTCCAGGGTGCAGCTATGGCAGGGAGGATGACAAAATGAGGGCATTGAGCTCCAATAAGAATTCTGACCCCGTGATGAAATTTTCCTTCCCTCTCCAGATCTTTAGCATTTCAAAAAACGAGACCGTGACAATCACGCATACCTCGACTTCTCCTCTTTGCCATGTTTGCATTCCCGAGGCCACTTGGCCTGCTTCTCTTCTTTGGACGCCTAAATCGATCTCTAAATGCTCCAGGTTTAAGTGACTGCAAAGCTAGAAATTTGTGGAACGAAGGAAAATTTCAGAGGGAGAAGCATAGAATTCATATTTTGTGGGGCAATGCCCTTACTTTGTCCTCCCCTGTACCTACACACCTGGACGTCCATTCTTCTGTTCCTTCTCCCCCAGTGGTGATGGGACAAGCTCTGGGTATCCTGCTATACCTCTTTACTAGATTGTAGGTGCACACTGTCTGTTTTTGGGCTATCTTTTATTGGACGTATTGGGAAATAGGCAATCCAGTTTCACTCAGTTCTTTGTTAGCTTGATCACATTTGACACATGCCCCTACTATCCAAAACATAGATGTATTTCCCAATACGTCCAAAGGACAGACAAATCCCATGGCATCATTTTACTTTCTGCTTTTATCAGCATCCTGCAATTTCTGCTCCAGTGGCTATGCTGGCCGGGGATTCTGGGAGTTGTATTCCCCTGTGCCCCCTTTTCTCTCCTGGAGGGCAAAAAGTCCCAGTTAGAGCCTGAGATGGTTTGCAACAAACAGAACACCATCTCTCTTGTATTGAGCATCCACAGCCCACAGTCTGCAGTTTGGTATCATAGGAGGGCAGGGGGAATGGGAAGAGCATTCACAAATACTCATTCCCAGATTGAAAAAGGAGTCCGAGTGGGAAAAAGAATAACAGACCAGTGAAAAAAAATACTTGCCAACAAGTGGGCTGTTGACTTATGGTGACCCCTATGAAAGACACAGGCTTTTCTTAGGTAAGGGATCCTCAAAGCTGGTTTGGCCAGTTCCTTCCTCTGAAATATATCCTCCAACTCTGTCTATCACCCTGCAGTGGCCAAGCCGCCCTCTGCGTTCAGCCCAAACTCCTCTGATCTTTTGCTTTAGGAACGAGGAGGTGGTTGCTGTGGCCAGTATGAACTACGATCCCCTGGTCTCCAAGGTGGCGGATGTCATGGGTGCGGGCAGAGCCATCCGGAAACGGGATGTTGAGTAAGTAAGATGCCCCTGGGCTGAGGCTGGCATTTCCCCCAGTCTCACCCTTCTTTCCCCCTTTTCTGTTGGAAAGGCTGCTGGACTACCCTAAACGCAGCAAGAAAGCAGTGTGATGCTACTTTAACTTCAGTCACTCAATGCTATGGAATACGGTATCTATGCTTTCAAATGAAGGTTTTTAAAAAGCAAATGCATAGTGCACAGGAGTTATACAAAATGCTTTATCCTGTTTTCATTCGCACATAACTTCTGCTTTAGCGTCTGTTTGAAAAACAAAGGGGAGCTGCTAGTCCTCATGAAAGCGGGGGCCTGCAGAAATTTCAGAAGCTGGGGAAATGGGTTGGTTTGTTATAGGGTTGTTATTTTTTAAAGGCGCAGAGTAGGGAGAAACGCAGCAGCTTCATGCGGCGGAGCAGTTGTGTTTGTAGCAAATATTTCTTTTCGTTTTCTCTCTTGCTTTCCCTTCTCACTCTTTCTCTCCTTCTCCTTTTCCTGCTGCAAATCAAGGCTCTTCATCCGCTACGGCAAGTATGTATGCTTTGGTCTGTGTTTTTGGGCTGGGTGGGAGGGTGAATGTTGTAACTCTTAATCCAAAGGAGATATCAACCCACCAGTGAGGGTGATTTAAATCTATCACAGAAAATGCCAATATCAACCATGTGCAAATTTCGCATGGAATAACTCCAACTGCAGCATTTTCTGCGATGGCTATTTCCTGCGCAGAATACGCAACCATCACGTGCAAATTTTGTGCAGAATGCATCCCAAACTGCAAAGTTTCTCGTCATTTCAGAATTGAAAAAACATGTTTTCCACTCATTTTTTGGAAAGCTTTTGACCATATTTCCATCCCTGTTTGGAAGCAGGGAGGGCCGTCTCTGCTACTGCTATTTGCTTGTCCCACTCCCTCCTCTTTGAGCGATACTATCCTGCATTTTCTGGCAACCATATTTGATCTCCGATTGTACCTCTGTGGGATGGAAAAGTCCAGAAGCCTTCCTATGACAAAGTTATTTTGGTTTTCCCCCCCCCCCCTTGCAGAACTGGAGACATGTCTTGGTTAACTGGAAAAGGCTCCTAACAGCCCTGGAAACAAGGGACCACTTTTCTACGGACTTGGTGGTAGCCAAAGGGAGGAGATACCCACCATATGCCCTTCGGTGACTTTGAGGAATCTTCCCCCCAGTCTCTCCCTGGGCCAGGTTCTTCTTCTTTTGCCTTCCCAAATCTCTCATGCTTGGGAACATTAATGTCAAGAGATCAACCTGCACTTTAGTAGCTGCCTTCAAGTGGCTTAGGAAAGCCCAAAGACCAACCTCGAGGAAAATGGATATGTACTTGTGGAGATTGTCCAGGCAAAGATGTAGTTACAGGGGGGCAAGATAAGAGCATTGCTCCCTGGAAAGAAGAAACCCCTCCATGAAATTGTCCTTCTTTCCCTACATTGCTAGCCCTGCATTCACTTGAAACTTCTGTTGAGCTTTCAGAAATTGCCCAGCATCCTGTTGGGAAGTTGCATCATCATAAACTGACTTATAAGCGCATAAAGCAAAATTGTGCCACTGTGCCATGTTTGCATTGTCGGGGGGCAGCCCAGAGATGTAGTGCCATCTATGGGACCATTGCACAAGCGGTGTCACCATAGTGCCATGGCTCTTGTTGGTCAGTGATTTCTGTTGTTCAGTGGGCATCCATGCACAATGGGTACCCTTGTGCAACAGGGGGACCGCCACACAAAGCACACCATGCACGATGGCACCCCTGTTGCGTAAGGGAACCCCACCGTCCATCGTTGTAATTCATCGGCAGCATTGCGTCTCATGTCAGAGCTATGTCATTGCAAATGCCTGCATCATGGATCTCTGCTGTACAGCTTTGGGATCCCAAGAAAAAAGGGACGGGTCAAGTGACCCCAGGGAACTCCAGCGCAGCTGATAAAAGAGTTTGAGGTGTGAACAATTTTCGGCATCTCCCTCTCTGCAATGTTAGAAATTCAAGGACTGGAGGACAATTTCATGGAGGGGGCAGAGGTCTTATTTGGGGGTACAATGCCTCATTCTGCCATCCACCCACAACAACACCCCTGTAAATGGCCCTTCCAGGTAAAGGGAGGAATGGGGTTGGCTTACACTTTCTCAGGACAGGTGGAGATGGTTGTGCTCCGACTCCAATGGACTCCACTCTAGCTGCGATTATTCATCATTCACCCCATGGGGAGTCTCCCAGGATTATTGGGTTGCCCTTCGCAGGCCCTACCTCCTCCATGTTTGGACGATGACGCTTTCTCACCAGCCCATGGCCTGCTGTGGTTCCCTTGGATCAAGACTTTCCCTGCAACGATGGAAGCTGGGATCTGTGTCATGCCTCCTACCTTCATGAGGGCCAGAGACCTGAGAGGCACCACCGAACAAGGCTGAGCAAAGGGAAATAGGGCTGGCAGAAGGAGGGAGGTGGTGGAGACTGCTTGCCATTCCTTGCTCCCTGTGTAGAAATTTGCATGTGGCCCATGGTTTCTACATTGCCCACTCTGGTCCAGCACCTTGGATAAATCTTTTAAAGTTTGGACTAAAACCCAGAGCAGGTCGTTTGTCGCCGCTGCCACGAGAGACACCTGCCACCTCTATTGAAATCTGAACCTCCAGGGCCCAAGCATGAGGGTATACTACATCTCATTTCTGATCCGTCCATATCCCTGGGAGTGGAGTGCGGGGTTCATAGCTACAAGCAACAGTTCAACCATCTCAGTCCTCAGAGAGGACTTCCATGTCAGGGGCTGGTGGTGATTTTTTGCAGGAGTTTATTTTGCAGTTGCCCTTGTATGCACCCAGTTTCTGATATGCTCCACCTTCAGGGTGGGCATGCCAGGTTGGGTGATGCCCTTTCATGCTAAGAAGCCGCCTGATGGTTTTAGAAATGTCTGTGGACAGGGTGGCCCCGGCTTCGACTTTTTTCCTTGGCTTTCGTTGTGGCTGAACAAGAGCCAAGGTCCTCGTGGCATGTCCTGCATTTTGTCTGCCCGTCTCCCTTTCTTGCAGCCTTCCCGCATCCAACACCCCCTCCACATGTGCCATGCTAAAGTTCTCATCATCCCCAACTACATGGGCAGTGGGCATGGATGGAGATGATGGTGGATGTAGAGAAGGCTGCATTACCTGGGCACTCGAAACACTTATCTGGCTTTGTCACAAGTGTCATGCATGATGAGCCATCTCAGAACTTGCCCTCTTTTTCTAGGTTCTTAATAAACTAATATATATTATACCATGCAGCTTTTTGTCTCATTTGAAATTGTGTCGTCTGCTGCTACAAAGGCTTCCGGGTAGGTTGAGATTCTTCTCCCGGGGTTATCTGTTTTCTTTACCAACTTGCTCTGCTCTTTGGCTTTAAACCCAAGCAGACATGCCACACTGAATGGGTGCAAAGAGTTCTCTCCAGCATAGAGTGTGCGATAATTATAATTATAATTATAATTATAATTATAATTATTATTAAAAAATGCCTTGGTTGCCATCCAATATCTACCCAGACTAGAGTAAATGTCCATGTGCAGAAATACCCTGTGCCAACACTGCCCCATGCAGATAAGCAACATTGTGCAACCGATGACAGTGATTGAGTGCCATTGGGGAATGTACACTACATGACACAATGCTGCAACATGAAGCATGGGCCACACAACTGCAATGCCAAGTATATGATGCACAACTTGCAAAGATGAGGCACAGATCAGCAGGCCTTCTGCACAACTCTGCTCCTCTCTCATCCACTGGGGATGAGATGGCTTAAGACCCAGTTGGTGCACAGCCCTGGGGTAACTATGCCAGGGTAGGCATTGACGGAGGGAAAAGGCTGGAGGGCAATGTCTGTGGGGGAAAGGGAAGCTATGGGGAGAAACAGGCTGCTTAGAGCCAACAGATTCGACCTCCCTTGTCTTGCCACTGCTGCCCAACCCTAGAAGAAGTGCCTCCACCAGCAGGACTCTGGCCTTAATCTCCAGCAATGCGCCCAAGTGACAGCTGCACCATCCAGCCTTGTTAATGCAATTAGCACAGCATCTTCCTTGCCCTGTCTGACCCAGATCAGGAAGGAGAGGCTGTTGGATCCCTCCTTCAGGGGAATGGCGCTCCAGACACCCCTTCCTTCCAACCTCCGGAGAGGTCTGACCAATTTCAGTGGCTCCCTCTTTGTCAACAACAAGACGGGCGACGCTGGGGTGGCACAGAGCTACCACCCAGGTAGGAAGTGGAGGAGAGAGGGAGGGGTGGACTGGATGACCTTCGGCCTTGCATTCGGACACCTTCCCATGCTGAAATTTTCAGAAGGGGATCATTCTAACAGAACAGTTGTGACATTCAAGGCCCAAGCCCGGCTAGAGCTGGAAACGGTTTCAGCTGGCTGGGGGATGTTAGGCAATGGAGTCCTCCCCCCAGTCCCTTCTTTCAAGCTTTGTTGCCAAAGTGGTGGGTTTTGTGTTTTTGCATTTTGCTCAGGCCACACAGTGTTGTCCAGTCTGCCACTACAAATGATGCTCTACTTCAATGTCTTCTATCTTCCATTCTGGTGCCTCTCGGAAGGGGTCATGCTGGAGCTCAAGGTACTAAAGGGCCAGTAAGGGCTGGGCTTTGTGTAACTTTTGTGTGTGTGTGTGTCGGGGGGTTCAATTCACTGAATGGATGGGGTCTTTGAAAAGACCATGGGCACCAATGACTCCTGCACTGGGTGCTACCTGAAGACAGCAGTGCCAGTAATTTCACTGCAGCAGACCATCTTAGTACTAGATCTACTGTATTCTGCATGGATCACAACACGTTTTAAAAACGACACTGTTAAGCCTAAGGGCTTCCAAAGATTAGGAGCCTGAGGAGTCTGCAAACCAAGGCCCATGAAGGCTGATGGAAGCAGTCACCAGGTTTCTACATCACCCTCTACGTCGCATAGCCTCACAAACCCTAGCTATGCTAAAGAGAATCTTTCTTTTTTAAAATCCTGCTCCAGTATTGTCTGCTGCCTGCCTACTACCAGTTTTTGCTTCTGACGGCGTACCTGATGCTCATCTTAGTGGAAACCTTGCGCCTGTACCTTGGATACATTGGAAATTTGCAAGAAAAGGTGAGAGGTGACAAGACAGGGACTCCTCTCTTAGGTGACTCTCCCAGAGAAGGGATATTGGGTTGAGACCTGGGTTGTGGGAGACCAGAAAAGGCGAACACAAGAAGTCTTTCCAAAGGAGAAGGCTTAAGGCCAGTGAGTAATTTCCATGTCAATGGGGTGGGGAAAAAGAATCTCTCCAAGGTGTTGAACACTAGGACCAACTAGGTCTTGCAACTGGAAACATCTCCTTTTAAAGTTCAGACTATAACCCAGAGCAGATCTGGGACATGGTGGCCACTAGGCACCGCTACGAGGGGCTAAACCCAAGCGTTTGTCCCAAGTGTAGACTTGCCAAGTGTTCACAAATTCAATGGCCAATGTATTTTTACTCTCAACTCAAGTAGTCCCATGCCATTCATTGAATTTGGTAACATGTTGACTCCTCATTGAAGACCTGGTGGGTTTAACTCTTGAGACTAACCAACTAATGGGTGGACTTGAGTTGGGATTAAAAGGTTGGATTTAGGGAGCACAGGTTTGCTTTGGCATAAGCCATCCTGGTCTGTAGACACTTGCGTTTGAGGCCCATTTGGGGTGAGGCAGGGCAGATGTCAAAAAGGGAACCCTTGAGCCAAAGAGCTTCCCTTTAGTGCTCATAGCCTCCCTCTCTCCCCTTGGCTCCACCAGGTTCCAGAACTGGCTGGCTTTGTCCTCCTCTCCTTCCTGATAGAGATGCCCGTTCTCCTGTTTATTCTGACGGACGAACACATCATCCGGCTGCCCCTGGAGATGGCTGTGCACTTGGTCCTCCTCCTCTTCCTTGCCTCCGAGATCGCTGCTGCCTTCTTGGCCCTCAAGATGATGACCAAGCAACTGGCCATGCAGTTCTACCTGAAGCAATTTGAAGAAGGCGCCGATCAGGAGGGGCAGCCGGGAAGGATGGCAAGAGGCAGCCAGTGGGGAGAGGTCAGCTGGAAGAGCTCCGTACCCATCAGCCCCGAACCAGCCCAGGATCCCTAATGGGCCTGTTACCCCAACCCCATGAAGAAGCGTTACGGCAGGTTTGGCACACGGCTAACTTTAATTGTTTTTTGTTCTTAAGCATCTAGTTTTTAGCTGGATCTTGCTTTAATCCTGTTGTGCAAACCACCTTGGATCCTGTGTTGGGAGAAAGCTAGGAAATAAATGGTGGTAAAATTAAATACAATTTTAAGTCATCTGTTCACTGCTTGGATGGTTCTGGAGCAAAAAACTACTAGATCTGTCATACTGGCTCACCTCAAAAGAGAGGGCTTGACTATTTGCAGGGACATGGTATGGAGTCAATTCCTTGGTCCAGCTATCCTTATGCGTCTTACGCCGACTGGCAGGAACTCTCCTCTGTCTCCAGCACAGAAAGGTGGCAATAGGAGTAGGAGAAAAATGCCAGCTAGACTTCCAGGTCTCAACTTTCAGGAAGGTCCCTTCTAATCCAAAGTGTGCAAGTGGAGATCTTGTCCGCTTGAGTGTCTGTTGGAAGTTTAGGCCTTTCTTTCTAAGTTTAGTGTCGCTATGTGGCCGCGTTAACCTTTTTGTCTTTCGGTGGCTTTGCCTGCAAAAGACAAGGAGGGGGACCTTTTTTGTGTGCCAAGGAAGGCTGTACAATTCTTTCTGACAGTTTGCCCATCCAACCCAGCGAGAGCTAAAATGCTGTCCTCATTTTGTCCCTCTCTGTAACTCTGCCCTCATGTTCCCATTGGTTTAGAACAGTAGATCTACTCTGGTTGGGATTAATGCTTCGATTTAGGCCAGCTTGCCCAACCTTGTTGGACTACAACTCCCAGAAGTCCTGGCCAGCAGAGCCCACAGAAAGGAAGGCTGGGAGCTGCAGTCCAACCTCCTGCCTGCTCTTGATTTACAAAGGTTATTGTGGGGAGAGGAAAGGTGTTCAAAAACAGTCCCCAAACCAAGAAGCAAAGGGGCAGGGGTTCATTTCTCCTTCTTACCTCCTCGTATTTCTCACTTCGATAAAATTCAGCTTTGGTATCGAGGTACAACAGGACAAGATCACAGACGACGGTGGCCTAGCGAGGCAAAAGGCAACATTTGTTACTCAAGAAACCAAAACATGTTGGACCTTCCGGAGACTTTGCCTCTTGGAGGCTGGCAAGGATCAGTTGGAATACAATCCCATTCTTTCCCAGCTCTATTGCATTGCTTATTGCTGTCAACCCAGGCATACTTACAGCACCAAGAAATGCTGCTCCCGTTCCCAGGTTGACAGCGGTGGGTATGATGCTGAACTTCCCAGCCTAAAATGGAGAAGGGCAATCGCTTAGAATAGCCTTATGGGAGAGAAGAGCCACGTCGATGCCATGTTGACTTTATGGATTTATTTATTTCTCACCTCAAAAGTCCAGTGGGATTTGAGGTGAAAGCAAACATCGAAGGAAGACAGAATATGGAGCACGGTCAGGCTAAGACTGCCAACTGATTGGCAGAAAAACCGATGCTGGAGAGGGTTCCCCCCCTTCCTTGGGCAATGACCAGTCCTTGGGGGTGAGGGCTGCAGAAATAGCTTTGTGGGTGTGGAAAGCTAAGGGTGCATCTACACCATACAAAGATTACAATTTAATACTGCTTTAAGTGCTGTAGCTCCATTGCATAGAATCCTGGGATTTGTAGTCTTGCAAGGTCTTTTGCCTTCTAAGCATGCTGGTGCCTCGCAAAACAGCAAATTCCAGGATTCTGTAGAAGAAAGCCATGGCTGTTTAAGTGGTATCAAACTGCATCATTTCTACAGTGCAGATGCACCCTAGGATTCACCAGAGGTGCCACCTTAACCAACCTTACCTGCTCCTCTGTCTCACAAGTGAAGGAGAGCCAGTGGCTGGCCTCTTTTAAATCCTCTGCACGGGGAGGAGCAAAGAAGTCGGTAAAAGGCCATTGGCTGGCTCTGAAGGGGAGGAGCTTAGTGCTTAGTTTAAAGGGCCAGAGGGTTGTCCTTTGAACTTGGGTTGCAAGGAAGGGAGGGATGTCATCCAGGATTTAGAGAGACTTAGAAGGAGTCAGGAGATGAGCCAGGCAAGTTGGCATGGGAAAGGTTTTGCTATGTGTTTTTAATTCTTTTTACTGTAACCCGCCTCAGTCCGTAGGGAGAGGTGGGATATAAATATTATTATTATTATTATTATTACATCCATTTTGGCAATCAGTGTGGCCCCTGGAAGGGCCTATGGACAGAAATCTGCCCCCTTGAATCTACTGGGGTTGCCCACTCCTGGTCTACATGCACAACTGGCAGCCCTGCTCCAGGGTTTCAAGCTTTCAATGTGCCCAACTCAACCTGGCGATGCCCGCACTTCATAGTAGGCAAAGCTCTGATGCGATCTGACCAGAATATCTGTCCATGGTATAAGAAAGGCACCAATAATTAGGAGATGCCCCCTCCACTTTGTAAGCAATGCAACCGTTTTAATTTTTCATGCTTGTCGTGTTGTGTGCCGCAAGAGGGAAAAAGGGGTGTGGGTGGGAAAGGGGCTGAAGGTTAACGGCAGCTGAGCATCTCCGGGAGATCTGCAAATGTTTTGCGGAGAAGGGAGGCGAGACGCTGAGCAAACCGGAAGGCGGAGGTGGAGGCACAGCTTGGGCGCAAGGCTCCCGTGGAGGCATCAGGAGCAGAGCCTGATTCATGGCCACAACCGGGATGATGAATAGGCCTCCCGCTGAGCTGCTCCAGTGGGAATCCCACCAGGGATAGGACAGTTCAGGGCCTCACCTGGCCGTGGACCGAAATGTCAAAGCGGATGCCGTAGAGTTTCAGCAGGCTCCTGGAGGGCTGGTACGGTGGGTCCTGGTAATAGGAGGCCGTTCTGGAAAGAGATCAGGCGAGTGGGTGAATAACATCCCTGCAAAGGTTTGGAAATTCATTTCAGGATTTGTGTTGCACTTGCAGGCCCCTCACTTGGCTCAGCCGTCTGGTCTTGAGAGAGCGGTTGAGCTACTGGCATGGATGAGGGCATGGCCTGCCCAAAGGAAACTTTCATCCAGGCCTCAAATTTCTACAATTGCTGAGAGTGAGACATTCTGCCATTCACATCGAGAACTCTTCCATTTGCTGTGCTGGCATCCCCCAGGTCATTTTTCCTCCGCTTTGGATGCCTCAACTCTAATTTCTAATAATCTGCTGAAGTTTTCAGGTGGAGTGACGCTAGAATTTGGGGTCTGAATGAACCTCTTGCCTCTATCCTCTCCCCCCATAGAGACAATCATGTTATCTGCACAGGCAAAAAAACTCAGATGCACTTTTTGGGGAAGAAAAGAATGAAGTGCGGAACTGCAAACGCTCCTCAAAAGCTGTGCAATTTTCAAGGGCCTTTGCACAGCAGGGAGGAAAGCAGGCAGATTAGTCATGCTGGCCTAAGAGAATAGAACTGTATATTATGCGCTACATCCTGAGGGTCTTTATTCGTATCCCCTGGCCTATGGATTCTCTCACCTGAAGTTGAATTCCTTGTCCAGGAGATTGAAGGAATAGCGAGGCTGGCACGCCGAAGGAGCCTGGTCTAAGTTGCAATCCCAGTCGATACGCATGCCGATGGCTCCCCCCTGCGTCAGGAGCCACAAAAGCACAAAAAAGGCACAGTGTTAGGGATCTGTTAAGCAACAGGTTGTACAACATACCATCCTAGGGCTGAGATCTTACATCAACAATGTGGAGTCTAAGGCCAAAACAGCTCCAGGCCCCCCTCCTTGCCTCGGTGCACAAGTGCATCACTTTAATGGGCATTACTGGGAGTAATAATGGGCACGACTGTGCTGAGGCTAGAAAGTTGGAAAAGTTGTTACAAAAGGAGACAGTAAAGGGCGATACCTAATAGCTGAACAACAGTATGATGCAGTCCATGGGCATAATGTCACACTGCACAACCAGACAACAAGATCTTGGACTGAGACTTTTTTTTCCCTATGGCTAATTCTATCAGTGAGAAATCAGCTTCATTTTTAAAGAAGAAAGCGGAACCCCAATGCCCCAGTCTTCACATTTCATGATACAGTTCCAATACACTGGTTATGATTCTGGGAAAGGGACCTACCCTGAGGGCCAGCTCCTGAAAGCTTGTGCCAGCAGCCTCCACCATGTTGTGAATACGGAAGATGGGGCAGTAAGGGCTATCCAGAGCGTTGTATTGGCAACCCTTGAAATAGGAGTCATCAGTTGTTTTTAAAGTGTTGGCCCTAAGAGACACCAAGAATTCAAGAGGACTTTCAGGATACCAGTTGCAGGAGCAAGTTCTACTGATGGCTTATGGATCTCTTTATACAAGTTTAGATTTTAACCCAAAAGGGGTTGACCATTCCACTGACCCTGCTCTGGTTTTGCAAGATTTTTGGACAATATAAAAACCTTGCAAAAGGTTAATTTGATCAAAGGCAAAACCAGGGACCCCCAAAACAACCAGTCCTCCACACTTTCAACATTTCGGGGGGGGGGGGGGGAACAGTATCCACCTTGGGCAGCCACCAGCCCACTGAAGGATCACAACCCTTACCTGGAGAAGTTAAACCTGGAAAAGTTGACTGTGTTTTTAATAAAGAGGGTGAAATTTTCTGCTTCTGCCAAGCGTGGTTTCCTAAAGAGAAAACAGCAACGAAAGAAAAAGATGAAAGACGCGTGATGATTCTAGTTTAGCCAAAATGGCACCATCCGCACAGAAGAGGATGGGATGTTGAATCGAAAGGAAACTGGCCCCTAGAGCCAGCAATGTTGTCCATGCAGCAGTAGTTGAAGCAAGACGAGATTTTGGTACCTAGGTAAGATCTTGTTTTCCACTGGACACCATGCATAGATTTCGCAGGTGCTGTGAGAATTGTTAAAATGCACACACTTTCCCGTTTTGATCCCTGGAAGAGAATAAAACCCAAACCTCAGTCCCAGTTTGCTTTGACTGCCACCTAAGCAATTGGCCTAGGCTACGAAATCTCGCGCTGCAACTTCTTTTGCACAGTTCGTCTCAAAGGGGCTACACGATCCCTTTGCAGACTTTGTACAAGGAGGATTAGGACGATGTGCGAAGTGTCCCACTATGTTCACCTCCTTGGCTTGTTACATCAACTTTCTTTGCTTATGTCTTCCAGACGCCTTTACAGTTTTATCTAATGCTAAGTGTTCAACTTGTCTAACTGTGGCACCTGGCTATGCTGATCATCGCCGCATGCGCTGCAGGGACTTGAAATTTAGGGAAGGATTTGTACCAACCACCTGTTAAGATGTGTTCCTAACCTATTAGACATTAACATAGAAAATCAGCTATCCAAAAACACATTCTTCACCAGTTTGTTTAGAGGGACAGATTAAATGTTGGTGGCATCGTCCACAGGCACATGTCCAGCAGATGCCAAGTGTTACGGATAGGGAGAGCCAGACTGCCCATAGACAGGGGTTTCAGTCTATGAAAACACCTGTAGATACCCCAGAGAGATCACAGTCCAGACCCAAAGAAACAGCACAATGCAATACATTTGTGGCCTGGGGTATTGACCATGGGCAAGTCACAGGCTCTCAGCCTCAGGGGAACGCAACGGCAAACGTCCTCTGAACAAATCTTACATCCATAGGATGGAGCTAAAGCACTTCAAGGGCTGTCAAATGGCATAATTTCTACAATGTGGATGCACTCTAGGACCAAAACCATTGCACTTACCATTCCCATGGACTACTGGCTGCCCGGCAGAACAGTCCGAATCGTTCCTGCAGTTTCCATCCGGGATCGAAGGATGCTAAACAAGATGGGTGACAAGGAAACTTTGTGACACCTGTATCATTTCAAGACAGTGCTGCATGACTACAGGACGTTGCCGGGGCTTTTTAAAAAACGGGACAAAGAACGCTGGGGCACCTTAAAGATCTCCGCATTTATGAAAGCTCATCTTCTGCTGGAAGATGACCACAGGCATCTGTGGGTCCTCCAGTGCAACTCTGTGGTCATTTTCTGGCAGAAATATAGCATTCGCCATAAGAAAAAGACAGTATACATGCTCTCAAGTTGTTTTCTATGAGGTTGGGACAACCAGACCAACACAGATTTAGATATGATGGCTCCTTGTCTACAACATACAAGAGACCGAGAGCTGATGGATGGCAGAGAGGTGCTTAGGTGGGTGGCTTCTGAAAGCAAAATTGCTATGGAAGAGCAGCCAGCAACCTACCTCTGGGCACAAGCCTTGCACTTGATTCAGCGTGGCAATGAAATTGGTCACCAAAAAGAATACATTTTCTCCCTAGGAAGAGTTTACCAAAAAAATAGGCCACATTTACTTTCCTGTAACATGCATCGATTGGATTAAGCCTCATCCCCAAACAGGAGCCTACCTGAGGGGGTTTCACGTAATCCGCCACATCCCACAGCCGATCTCCGAGCTCTTGGATGCGTACCACCGAAACCCCTTTCAGTTTGGTGATGACAGAGACGTGGGGGTCAGTGTCCTTTTCTTGGTAGCCCTTTCGGGCCAGGAGCACCCATCTGCAAGACAGAATAAGATGCCCAAAGCTTCAGAAACCTCCATCCTGAGAGATGAGCCTAATAGGTTTCCTAATAGGTTGCAAAGAGCAGGGCCTTCTCTGTGGCAGCCCCATGAGACCTGTCCTCTCCAGCTCATCCGATTGACTCCTGCTTGCCCTAGGAGAGACGAGCCTGTCCTTTACAGCCTTGGATATTCTTTGGTGGGCACCCATCCAAGTCCTAACCAGGCCCGGCCCTGCTAAGCTTTCCAAGCCAGATGGGATTTGGGGCTCTCCCAGTATTTCGGCTTCCAAGATTCAGTCCAATTCAGCCCAATTAAGTCCAGTTGTTCAACCTGTGTTTATGGCAGGCTGTTCAGACATACGGCTGGATTGGAAGAAATCAATTGTGGTTCTTGTCGCGTGCCGTCAAGACATTTCTGGCTTGTGGCAACCCTAAAGGGAACCTATCACAGGGTTTTCTTGGCCTGTTTCTTCAGAGGGGGTTTGCCCTTGCCATCCTCTGAGGCTGAGAGAGTGGGACTTGCCTAAGGCCGCCCAGTGAGTTTCCACGGCTGAGCCAGGATTCGAACCCTGGTCTCCAGAGTCGTAGTATTCAATAAATGAATTTATCTTCAATAAATTAGTACATAATAATATGGGAGCTGTGACTTATTCCCCGCCCTCTGATTGCTGGCATGTGCTCCTTTAAATTTTAGACTACATTGGCATGGGCATCACCTTCTGCCACTCTCCTCATGCTTGGAGTCTTTACAAAGTGCTTGAAGGCTCTGAGGCTGGAGGCTGTGTCGGATAATGCCAGGCACTGCAGCACTTTTACCTCTAGGCTGCAGTCCACAATGTTGTCGGTCCCCTTTCCTTCCAGAAACGCCCATGACTTGCAATACTACCTTTGCCAAGCCCGCCAATGCCCATCCTGATGCCCTCCACTTACCCAAGTATGTACGCCAGGATGCCCAGCTGGATCAGGCGGTGCAAAAGGCCCACCTTTCTGTTCCTGGTGAGGGCAAATTTCTCTGTCTTGTAATCCAGAAGGCCCAAGCAGGCCTCCTCCATCGCCGGCTGGCAGGGAAATGCCAGGAGCTTTGGACAGAAGAGCAGAGAGCATGCCTTGGCCTGGTGCCCAGCTGGCAATTAAAAGGAAACCTGGGGGGGGGGGGATGTGCAAGAGATGAGCATCTTTCTGAGCATCCTTTGGCACTGCAGAAGGGAGACTGGTGCTCTGAAATCCAAACCAGTATCTCGTGTCTCAAGGGCACATGCCTTGGCAAAATCAGGGAGGCATCTGAGAGGCATCAAGACGGCGAAAGAACAGAGAAGTGAGGCGATGCTGCACCAGTTTGCTTTTGCCTGAGCTGACTGGGAAGGGCACGATTCTGCCTCTTCCTCTCCTCTCTCCTTGCTGAGGGCATTGCATGCCAACCCCTTTTGCATCAGTTTGAAGCCAGCTGAGGGCCAAAGGGGGAAAGCGGAAGGAAAAGAGAGAAACCGGCACATTTTCAAAGCAGCGGAGAAAGTGGGACGGCAAAGGATTCATGGAAAATTGTTTCTGCCAAATTGGGGTGTATGAGAATGTGTCAAAGCCACACCGTGGCACTATCGCTCCCAGAATCCTCCAACCGTTGAGGATCCTGGGAGTCGCCACCCCTCCCCAAAGTCCCCTTTACAAGCTCTCAAGTCCGGGAGGGAATTGGGGAGGGATAAGATCTTATCCGGATAAAATATTAGCCGGCTGCTCTTTGGCGATGAAGCCACAGGAGGGCGCCAGAGAGAGAGAGTGTGGAAGGGGAGCCTGGAGGGGAGACGCCGCCCTTTCTGCTGCCGCCAGAGGGCGCTCCAGGACAACAAGGAAAGGGGTGGCGCCCTCAGCGAGTGCAGGGACTGAGTTTGGGACTACAACTCCCATCACCCCCAACCAACCCAGATGCCCATGGCCCTGGAGGAGGGCTCGAGGATTCTGGGAATTCCCAGAAAGGGGCTTGAGGGGGCCAAGGGCGCAGACAGGCTGCAGGGAGACCTCCCCCAACCGCTGCATGGTCTGGGGATGATGGGAAGTGTCCTCCAAGACCCCCCCCCCCCACATGCTGTGCCTTGTGAGGATGATGGGAAGTGTCAAGTCATTTCCGACTTATTTGACCCTAAGAAGGGCCCTTGTCCTGGGGTTTTCTTGGCCACTTTCTTCAGACGGGCATTGCCATTGCCAGCCTCCGAGGCTGAGAGAGTGTGACCTGCCCCAAGGGTCTCCATGGCCAAGGCAAGATCCAGAGTCATAGGTCAACGCTCAAACCACTGACTGGAGGCACTCTTGAGCCCAAAGCTTAGTCTGCCAATTTTGACCTAAACCCCAGGACTTTTGCAAGGGCTGCCTCGGGGCGATTCGAACCGGCGACCTCCAACACCGAAGGGGCTGACGACCAGCGCGTTGCCGATGAACCAAACCGGCGGGTGACGTCACCAGGCCCGTCCATTGCAGGTGAACCTAAGCGGCGGGTGACGTCACCTGGCTCTTCCGAGGCCCCTTAGAGGCTCCTCCCCCGCCAATCGCCTCAGCCGCTTTTCTTCAGGCGCCCGCCCCTTTTCTCCAGGAAGCCACGCCCCCGACGCCGGGGCGCGACGCCGTCGCCATGGCAGCCCGAGGCCTCCTAGGCCTGACTAGGCCCGAGCCGCGGAGATGCCGAAGCCGCCGCTGTCTCCGGTGCCGGAGCAGGAGCCGGACGCCGGGGCTCGGTTCCCCGAGAGCCCTTTTCCCACCGAGGCCAGTCGGAGCAGCTCCGGGTCCCGAAGCTCCGCGGTGAGGGGGGGGGTGAAGCTCCACAAGGAGCGAGGCATGCTGGGAGTTGTAGTTCTGGAGCAAACCCCCCCCCAGTATTTTGAAATGGATGCTTTCCTCGTCCGTTGCTAAGTATGCAGGCGATCGGTCTTATCTTTGGTTCTCTCAGGCTTTTTCCAGGTCTGCCGATGAACCTCTTGTTCATGAAGAAAGCGATGATTGCGACCCAGAGAACAAGGAGAGCGATTCGGAGGAAGAAGACTGGGATACGGACCTTGAAATAGAAGGTATGGCTTAGTGCAGCGATGGCGAAGATACCTCTGTGGCCCTTTTGGCGCTCCCATCGCCCCTGGCTGTCGGCATTGTTGGCTAGGCCTGATGTGCGTTTTTGTCTGACCACATTTGGAGCATCCCCTTCCCCACACTGGTCTGAAGGACAATATCAGTCGCTATCAGTGACTAGATCAGGATCGGGAAAGTGCCATACGCTGTGCTTCTAAAGGACCTGATGCCTAGGAGATGGTTGGCCTATCTAGGAAGCAATGAAGAGCTTTGCCTTTCCATTGAATGTCTTCATTGCTTCTCAGAAGTTGAGCTTTCACTCTGACTGAATTTTTCCTTTCCTCAGGTTCAAGGAAGTCGTACAATTCCGCAGGAAGAGCCAAATACCTTGAGGCTTGCCAAACGTATGGCGTGACCCCCGTCTCTTATTTTTTACGGCACATGAAGGATTCGGAATTGACCCTGATGCACCATGGCCTTGGCCCTAAGGTGCAAACGGAGGCTTGCACTGTCCCCAGGAAGGCTTTCTGGTGTTGCTATGCAGTCATTGTAGCTGCAAATGGCCCTCGCTGCAGTAGGTAACTTGGATGTTGGAGCAGTTTGCATTTCTCTTTCACGTTGCAGGCAGCCAAAGCTCTGGCTCTTTCCTTGACAAACAACACCTCCATCGTGAAGTTGAACCTGAGTGACAATTGGCTGAATGGAGATGGCGGGGCTGCTGTTGCGGAGATGTTAAAGGAAAACTACTATATTACAGGTGTGGAGGTTTTGAGGCATGCTTGAACACAGCCACTAGGCAAAACATAGATGGTGTAACACTACTCAGATGCAGTTGTCCCCCCCAAACTAGCCAGGGTTTGGCTCTTACTCCTACCTCTGACTGGTCAGGGTTAACTGAAGGACAAGAACATTGGAAGAGAATGGGACCTGAGGGCAATTTTGTGTGTGTCTCGCAGCGATGCGTGCTAAAAGTCTATATCCTTTTTCCATCTTAGATGTCGATTTATCAGACAACAAACTTGGAGTGAAAGGAGCAAAGGCTCTGTCAGCAACACTCAGAGCAAGTACAACACTTCTGATCCTGAAGCTTTCTGGAAATGAATTAAATGACCATGCGGCCAAATATTTAGCTGATGCCTTCATGGTGAACAACAAAGTGGAGTCCCTTGATCTGAGTCACAACATGTTCGGAGAGGCTGCAGGTAAACTGGCTCTAAGGAGAACAGCACAGAAGTGTTGAATTTGCGCCGGTGGAGGCAGCTGCTGAGTGTGTTTGCATCAATGGGATTTGTGATCCAGTATGGTGGGATGAGACTGAGAGGAGCCAGGTCTGCACTTACAAGTCTCAGCTAGTTTCAGAGCTCCTTTAAATGTCTCATCTGCCATAGAGCTGGAAGAAGTGCTTGGGATCCTTCTACTGACCTCACTTTCCTGCTGGTTAGATTTCTTTCTTCCCTTTGACTGAGGTTACTGTGAAGTGATGGCAAACAGGAGGAGGGACAGAGCAAGCAAGAGAGTGGGCCTAGAAAATAGGAACAACGGGCCAAACTTAAAGAAAGGAAGGAAGAGAGAAAAAGGCAGACAGAAGGAGAAAGAAAGACAAAGAGGCAGAAAGAAAACTAAGGTAGGATTTAGAGGAGGAGAAATGTACTGTATTTGTTTATCTGTATATCCTGCCCTTCTAGCACATTCTCATAGTATTTTATAATAGCATATATAGAGAGCAGGTAAAAACAACAAGAATTGCCTCTCTTTCTGCTCTTTCACACAACATATCATAGTGCTGTGAAAGGGCTGAAAGAGAGGCAGTTCTTCCCTTTTGGGGGACGGCCTGGAAATCCTGGAGGAGTCAGCTTTGGGGGCCACATGCAGCCTCAGTGCCACACTTAACCCCCCCCCCCCAATGCTTGAAGCCAGAGAGGGCTGGATTTGCAAGGAGGGAGACCAAAGGGTGACCTTGGATGCTGCTGTTGCTCTTAGCGGAGATGTCTGACCTCCTTAGCCTCTCTTCCGCTTCTTGTGCTGGGAATCCTTTTTGCTTACCAGGGGAAGTTCTTGGACCAGCGATTGCAGAAAACGTGGGCCTGAAGGAGCTCAATCTCAGCTGGAACTCCTTTCGAGGCCAAGGAGCTGTCACTCTCGCCAAAGGCTTGGGGGTAGGAACCACATTCTTTCCAGAACGCCTTTCCTGTTGGGCTACAATTGTCATGGCCTTACCATTACCATGACTTGGAAGTCTAATCTACTCAGCCTATGTTCTGAGAGCCATTCAGAGTATTTCAAGCCATTTCTTTAGGGCTGATGTGACATGGCCCTGACATGAGGCTTAAGATCTAGGGTGGGATTTACCACTCCATTCTCCCACATTCTGCACCTTTGTGGATTTCAACAGATTCTGCCTATTCGCTGTGATTTAGTTTCACCCTTAACAGGGTGGTGGGGCATGGGTGATAGTAGAGTTTGCAACAGAACCTCACATTCTTATAGTGCCACATGCAGAAAAAAAAGGTAGACCATGTGCCCAAAAATCCAAAAAGCAACATGGCTGACAAGATCGGTTACAAGAAGCTCCCCAGAGCAGGAGAATGGGATGGACAATGGAACAAGAGGGGAAAAAGCCCACACCAAGTTTTTGCCCAAGCTTTGCTGTGGTTGCCTCTCTCCATAGGCAAACATCTTTCTGCGGGTGGTGGATCTTACCTACAACGGCTTTGGCAACAGCGGAGCAGCTGCTCTGGGTGACGCCCTGAAAGTCAACAATGTGCTGGAAGAACTCCGTGTCGGGTAACAGTTCTTCATTTCACATTTCTTAAGAGTGTTTGCTGAGTGTTTGGAGCTTTTCTTCCCCATCATCCATACAACAAGCCTGCAGAGTAGTCCTTAGTACCATCTTCATACTGTTGAGGTTGAGACTGCCTGCTGAGTGCCTGAGCTTGAGTTTCCGTTGGAGGATTGCTCAGTTCTGATTCTTACTCACTGCATTACAGAGAAGAGGAAGGTGAGGCACCACTGCTATCTTGAGCAGAATCCAAACAAAGTTGCAGAATACATGGGCCAAAATATAAATTGAGTTTTGGGGCTCAAGTCTAGAACCTGTGCAGTTCCTGCTTTAATTCTCAAAACAAGCTGCATAATATTGCTCTGATGGTGATTCCTATTGGAAAGCTGGAAAGAAAAAGCAAAGGGCTCAGGATGGTTTTCTGTCTTCTCAGCAATAATCGCATTTCGCTGGAAGGAGCCCTCTCACTTGCCTTGGGCCTGAAGGAGAACAAGACTCTGAAGAGCCTCAGTGTGAGTAGCTTTTTTGGACGGGTTAGATCCCAATGCTCCAGCCGAGACAAACCAACATGCTTCTCTTCTGTCATCTACAGATGGCCAGGAACCCGATCCAAAGCAAAGGCTGCATCGGGATTCTCAAAGCTGTTCGAGCCAACCTGGGCACAGCTTTAGAGGTTCTGGACTTCTCAGTAGGTATCAAGTGGTGGGTAGAAGAAGATCTAGGGTTTGTCTGCAGTGCAGCAGATCAACTTTCCCTCCAAATGTTTTGAACAACAGCTTCTGTTAGCTGCAGCCAGTGAGGGGAATCATAGTCGGAAATGTCAGGAAGGTATCAGGTTAGGGATGACTGTAGTAGAAATAGTTTAGGTTTGGCAAATTATATATACACAGTGCAAATCTGCTCTGGCAGTCAAGCATCCGGTCCAAGCCATTGGTAGAACTGGGTCCCTAAAAAACTAGTCCTACCCAGACTATTCCTGGCTGGCAATCCAATTGTCCTGTCTGCTTTCATTGCTCTTGAGAAATGTGATGTGATAGATCAAAGGAGAGAGGGTCCTTTTTTTCCCCTTCCAGGAAATTGTGGTGAGGGAGGACTTCGTAGAACTCTGTGATGCTGTCCTGGAAGTTTTGCCCAGCCTCCAGATCAAGCATGATGGAACCAGTCGCCTGTTCAGAACATATTCGTCAAAGGTATGGAAAGCGACTCTATTCCAGTTGGCATGGTTTGTCAGGGGCATCATTCCCCTGGAGAGTTGTTCCATCCAGTTATCGTTTTGATATAACAAGTCTCACAGATGCAACCTATAAGCTCTTGGATGAGAGACAGCAGGGGGATAAAGAAAGTGCCATCTACACTCATGTGCAAGTCGACCTCATGTATAAGTCGAGGGAAGGTTTTAAGTCCCAAATCATGGATTTTGATATGTGCGTTTTTCCTATTTTGTAGGTTTCCTAAGAAGATCCTCAACACTGGATGCCCAGGGAAACATTGCTCTTGGGTACCAGCAGGACTGGAAGGATATCAGGAGCCTCTGCTTTTCCTTCTACTGTTGCTCAGTGGATAGGCAGAGACCTTGGCATTCTCTTTCATTCATAGTTTGCGATAGCACTGCTTTGTTCTTGTGTTTAACCCTGCATTTCCCAAATGTCAGTTAGTCATGGTGCACCTTTCCTTTCCAAATCAGAACTAGCAGCCTTTAACTCTCATCCCCCAAGTCGGGTAAGAGGAGGGATGTCTGAGCATTCTTAGCTCGGAACTAAGTTAGGGCGAGGTGGCCCTTGGCTTTGACTTTTGTGGCCCCTGACTTTTGTCCAGAGTTTTGAGGTTGTGTGTCACTGGTATACAGTACAACACCTGTATCTGCCAGACTGGTAACTGTGGTTTCACTTATCCACATCTGGAAAAAAAAGTTTTTATGTTTTTAAAAATGTGTTTTACGTTTTTCCGAAGATGCTGGTGAAACGTCAGGAAGAAACTCTTCTAGAACATGGCCACAGAGCCCGAAAAACCCACAAAAAACTATGTTTTATGTTTGCTTTCCATACCTTTGACAAGTATGTTCTAAAAAATATGAACATATTCATTGTGTATTTCTGCATGGCAGGGGCTTGGACTAAATGGCCCTTGAGAGCCCTTGAGATCCATTCCAACTCTGTGATTCTGGGCTCTTGTTCGTTGGTTAGTTTTTCTCAGAAAAGAGTGTGGCTGGTGCCTGGCAAACTTTTTCAAAAGCAAACGTAATGCATGGTGTAGTTGGTCATTCAGAAAGGGGTACATAGCCTGCCAGGAATTGCCCATGAAATGCCAGTGCAAATTTGAAACTGCTGACTAAATCTTTGGACTTTGGGCTTCTCATCCTGTTTGGAATGAAGCACCCTGAGCGATACTGATTCTGAAGAAGGAACTGTTGTGCAGCAACTCACAGCAGGTTGCCATCTTGTCCTCTCTTGTTTCAGAATGGCAGGACCTCCCTGCTTTCCCAGATTTTCCCCCCAAGCCCCAACATCTAGCTGCTAGGAACTGAATCCTGGACTTCTGTGTGCAAAAAACGTTCCTGAGGCCCACTGAGTTGAGCCCATGGAATGTCACAAAAATACCTGACGTTTGGGAAATGCAGGGTTAAACTGCACTTTTGTTACAGGTGAAAGCTCTCTGTGTAAGGAAAACTTACATTTGGAAGAAACATCATTAAAATATTTGCTTCTAGTAAATTTGCTTCTAGTTCCCTTGCTTTTGTGTATCTATCCTACAGCCTTCCCTGCATTTTAGTTGCCTTGTTTTCTACAGAATTGCAACCTTGTGTGGAACAATTATTAATTCAGACTATCTGGCAGTCATGGCAGAGGCTCCCATGCCAGTAGGGCACTGAATCCAGCCCAGGTTTTTGCCACCATTTTGGCTTGCAGGGGGTTGGACAGATCTCTCCTGGGGACATTGTGAGGCCTATCAAATCACCATCAGACCACGCAGCCAAGGTACAACAAATCTTTATAGAAGGTTGGCTTCACAAAGCAGCGTAGCAGGAAATATGGTAGCAGTGAGGCTGGTAGCCAGGCGGCGGCTGCTGCAACTTTTCAGGCTGATGGGAGCAGCAGTCAGAACACAGATACAACACGCTAGAGAGGAGCACCTTCACTGACAGCAGATGACTGTTGGTACAATACCCCCAGCTCCAAAAATACCCAGAAGTAGCCATGCTACCTCCATAGCGGGGGCAAAAAGAAGACTGGACTTTTGCTTGCTTTGGAATGGGAGACAGATTTCTCTTTGGCAGTTGGCAAGAGGGTAACCCTAACAGACTTCCAACCTGCTCCTTATTCCCTAGGTGTTCCATGTGAGGCTCATGATAATGTTTCAGGTGACCCTCCAAAGCTGGCCACCTGGTAGGGACAGACGCCATATCTAAGTCACCCTTGCCATAGGCCAAGAGACTTATTCTGCTGACAGCGGTGGAATCGGAATTGCGCAGACAGCAACATTGTGCTTGCAGTTGTGCGTTGGGCGCCCAGTCATGGACCAGTGTTGTGCAATGTTGCTATTTTGCACATGGGGTTGGGTAGTGCTGGCATAGCTTCATCTCCACATGTGGATATTTTTGCTACGCCGAGGGGATGCTGGATTGCAGCCAGGGCCTTGGCTGTTTGTTCCACATCCTTTTAGTGGTGCCATCTCTCCATATGACAAAAGTGGCCACATCCCGCAGTCTGTGTGAGCGAGAGGAACTGTAGCCCAGTGACATGGCCCTACAACACATTGGGCTGGGCCTGAATCTCTGCTATGGAGCTATGCAGGGTACATGCAACCCAGGTTGTGTAAGGAGGTATCTACTATCTCTTTCTGTCATGCTTTTGCCAGGCTGTGCAAAGGCTGCCAGATGGTATTGGGTGCATCTCCACCCTCACCCAGATTCCTTATGCTGCCACTTGCTTTGCCCTCCTCTTCTCTGGCCTCCCTTTACTTTCAACCTCCTAGACCTCAGTGTAAGTAAGTATACTGGGGAAACTTAATGCTCTGCCAGCTCCAACTAGCCACTGTGGGGCATTCAGGTGTGCTTTTTGTGCCGTCTCCCCTTTCACAGACTGAAATACGCAAGCCCAGGGGCTTGCCCAATAGCGACAGCTAAGCATTTGCAAGAGAGAAGCTCACAGTGTGAAGAAGAAGAAGAAGAAGAAGAAGAAGAAGAAGAAGAAATTCCCCATAGGGTTGTTGCTTATACTTGTCAGACATGGTTTGTGATGTGAGAGCGTTCAGCTAAATCACAATACAGCCTTGTCCAATAATGGACAGCCAAGTAACCCTACTTTTCTATTCAGAAGCCGCGTCCCTTCCTCATTCCCTTGCTTGGCATGACGTCTTGCAGGAACTGCAGGCCTGATCGCTGCCAGCCAGTTGAAAAACAGGCTGCCCGCCTGCAACTGAATCCCTGGGATGATGGGGGAAAGAGGACCAGCTAGGACTCCCAAAAGGAATAAATAAGAAACTGGGAAGCAGCGGGGAGAGTCTTTTACCTGGTGGGGCAGCCGCAGATGGGAAGCAACTTGCTTTGGAGTGAAGACCAAATCCACGCCAGAGGATGGGGCAGGCTGGGCAGTTTCCAAGGGCATCCAATGTCAAGACGTACCCAGCTTCCCAGTCACAGACACGGGGGCCAAGCAAGAGAGGAGAAGCAGTAGGTTCTCTGCTCCATTGGCAGTAGCTTGCCAGGCCCACAGGCTTGCTGGCTGGATCGGGGAGAGCTCCTCTTTCGGCCCAAACCCTGGAGACTCGGTGAGCTGGGCGGGGGGGGGGGGGCAGAAGGGACCGGTCTCCACTGGTTCGGCCTCCTCCATCATCTCTTGGCTTCCTCTTCCACGGTCTCCTCCAAACCCTGAGAGGGCTGAGTACTGGGTTGCACCGTCTGGACCGTCTCTTCGAGGCTGCCGCTGGGGAAGACCACGTAGCGGGCACTGACGGCATGCGCCTGGGACTCTTGGAGGTTCTCTTTGCTGTGCCAGATGCCGTAGCCAAAGTAGACTATCAAGCCTGGCATGGAGTGAATGGGGAACAATCGTTATGAGCATTTCCAAGAGCAACCCGGTTATAAACAAGTGGGCATTAAAAAAAGAAGTCAGCAAGCTGCAAGGTTGACGATTTAGCCACCTTGCTATTTCATTTAATAAATATTTAATCAACTCATAGCAGTATATATATCACTGAGCCAGATCAGGGGTGGCATACCCTCCCACATTTCATAGATAGAAATGAAGACATGGATAGCGAGTGCGGTCAAGACAGGGTGACCAGAGGTCCTAATGTTCAAAGAAAAAGGCAGGGCATTCCCAAAGACAAGCTGAAAAACACTCCTATAAATACAAATTCATGCTTCTTTGTCATGCTCAAAATGGAGGACATTTTGGAATCTCTCCTGAAGAGAAGGCAGAAATGTAGGCAATGTCCTGGAAAAAGAGGACATCTGGTCACCCTGGCTCAAGATGACAAAAGTTACCAATGAGGAAGAACACACAAGCTAAGAGAGGCCGAAGCAGTTTAACCCCATCAGCTTGCAATCTCCAATGCAAGTTCTGTATTTAGGTTTCTTGAGATCTCTCCTGCTCCATCCCCAGCTTTCATTTCTTTTGGTACACCCCTTTCAAGGTGCAACTCTCTCTCTGTCCCTACTCCTGACTCTCACCTGCAACGAGCCAAATGGAGAACCGCAGCCAAGTCATGTAGTTGAGTTTCAGCATGAGATATACGTTGATGAAAATGCTCAGCGCAGGAGTCAAGGGCACCAGCGGGAGCTGAAGAGGAAGCAGAGAGTGGAAGATGAAGCCAGGACCAATCCACAGCCTTATCAACCAGGGCTTGATGGAAGAAGGTCCGAATGCTCTTTGGATGATCCAACTGGCTTTCAGGGTACTTTAGGAATAGCTGGCATCCTGGATGGCTGCGGGTGGCTACCACATGAGTCAGGAGTGTGATGCAGCAACTCAAAAAGCCAATGCAATCCTAGGCTGCATCAATAGAAGTCCAGATCTAGGGAAGTCATAGTGCCACTCTATTCTGCTTTGGTCAGGCCTCATCTAGAATATTGTGTCCACCACAGTTCAAGAAGGATATTGAAAAGCTGGAGCATGTCCAGAGGAAGGTGACCAAAATGGTGAAACCATGCCTTATGAGGAGTGACTAAAGGAAGTGGGTATGTTTAGCCTGGAGAAGAAAAGGGCTCCTATTGACCTGTGACTTCTACGCACTGAGTGAAAAGCTTACGATTGTTTTTAAAAGTCCAATGTGTTCCCCCGCAGACTTGCGCATGGTTCTACGTGCCATTTAAAAATTAGAAATGAAGGCTTTGTAATCTTTGGATGTGGGTGCGGGATATAGAAAAGATCAGGAACCACTGAGCTAAAATGTGCTGCTATTTCTGGCTCCGCTCCTCTTGCCTTTGGCCCTGCCCACCCTTAAAGTATGTCCCCCAACCCTAAACCTACCCAAAGCTCTGGGTCGCCTTACCTGGAATGTCTGGGTGCTCTGTTTTTGCTCATGGATGCTGATGAGGAACAAACTCAGCGCCAAGGCCAAGCCGAAGAGCAGGAGGAGCAATGCATAACTCCAGGTGGGCAGGTGGAGCTGGTTCCTCCCAAAGACCAGGATGGCTGACAAGCAGATGGCGGACACCATGAGAACGATCACGCCCACTGTGACCACTTCGCCCGGGTAGAAATCGCTGAGGAAATCCAGGTAGGGTTCAAAAGCCGCCTTCAGTTGCCCTGGCTCCCGCTGGCTTTTCCCTTTTTCCTTGCCCACCAGCTGGAGTTTGTCTGAGAAAGACTCATACTCCTTGGTTTCAGGGGTGCTGATGTTCTCTGTGGAGGCCAGCGCCGTCTCGTTCCCTCTGGGTGGATTGGGTGCTCCTGGCTTGGCCTGCTGGAAACGCAGAATGATCACGCTGGCCGCCACGAAGGTGTACGCCAAGAGGGTGCCGATGGATAAGAACTGGACCAGGGCTTCCAAGTCAAAGATGAGGGCCAAGATGGCCATGAGGATGCCAAAGACCACACTGGCCACCACGGGGACCTGGGTACGGGGGTGGATGCGGGAGAAGACATGGAAGAAAAGCCCGTCCTCGGCCATGGCATAGACAATTCGGGGCAGAGAGACCAAGTTGCTGAGGAGAACCGTGTTCATTGCTGGGGAGGAGAAAGGAAAGGCAAAGGATCAGAGACGGTCCCACATAGCCATCAATTACTATTGAAAGCAGAGAGAAGCAGTCCTTTGCAACCCAGGGGAACATCAGATCTGCTCACTGGATCCAGTTCTGGCGTTCTCCCTGGAGGTCCAAACAGGGTCGCCCGCTGAAAGAAGCCAATATTCCCAAATCCATAAAAGTAAAAAATAAAAATAAAAATTTGAAATCTGAAACAACTCTGGTTGCAAGCATTTCGGAGAAGGGAGACTCAGCCTGTAATGATAATCCTTGGCAAACGCACAGAGTGCTTTCTTCTCAGAGGCTGCATCTGCAGGGCAGAAATAATCCTGGCTGACACCACTTTAACTGCCACGGCTCAATGCTCTAGAATTCTGGGAACAGTAGTTTGTTGTGGCCCCAGAGCTCTCCAACAGAGAAGGCTAAATGTCTCACACAACTACAGTTCCTAGAATTGCATAGCATTGAGCCGTGGCAGTTAAAGTGGTGCCAACCTGGATTATTTCTGCAGTGTGGACGCAGTAAGAGAGAAGGAAAAAAGTAGTTAGACAGAGAAAACCCTAGCATAGGAGGCCTACCAACAGTTTGCAGCGTAAAGTTTTGAGACCCAAAGGTTAGACAATAAGAGAGGCCTGACTTACCACAAATGGACCCAGCAGCCACGATGAAACCAGCCCAGGCATAACCTCTCCGGTAAAAGGCATCTGCCAGGGCAGAGTCAGGATCCAAGGAATGCCAGGGCACCATCAGTGTCAACACCACAGAAACCAAGATGTAGGCGCCAGTAGCAAGACTCAAGGCGATGGCAATTGCCCTAGGGATGGCTCGCTGGGGGTTCCTGGCTTCCTCACTGCATGTTGCAATGACATCGAAACCCACAAAGGCATAGAAGCAGGTGGCCGAGCCAGCCATGATGCCGGAGATGCCGTACGGGGCAAACCCTCCTTCGCTGGCACTCCAGTTTTGGGGCCTGGCCAGGATGAAGCCCATCACCAAGATGAAGAGGATGACTCCCATGCTGATGGCGGAGAAGATGTGGTTGAGCCAGGAGGAGACGCGAGCCCCAAAGGAGATCAAGGCTGTTGCGATGAGCAGAATGCCAAAGGCCAAGAAGTCTGGGTAATGTGCCAGGAAGGGGACATGCCAGGTGCCAACGTGGGTCTCTGTGAAGTTCTTGATCCGGTGGTCAAAGATTGCATCCAGGTAGCCGCTCCACGCTCTGGCAACCGCTGCCCCGCCGATCATGTACTCCAGGATGACATTCCATCCGATCAGGAAGGCCCAAATCTCACCCACCGAGACGTAGGTGAACATGTACGCCGAGCCCGTCTTGGGCACGTGGGCACCAAACTCAGCATAGCAGAGCGCCGCCAGGAGCGAGGCGATGCCAGCAATGATGAAAGAAATGACAATCGCAGGCCCAGCAGTGTCCTTGGCCACTGTGCCCGTAAGCACGTACAAGCCAGAGCCCACCATGCCCCCAATACCCAGCAGGGCCAAGTCAATGGTGGTCAGGCATCGGTTGAAGGAGGTCTCCATCATGTCCTCCTCCAGAGTCTTCACCCGGTTGAGCTTCTGACAGAAGCGGGCCAGGTCTGCCGGGCGAGGCAGTCGGCTCACCATCTTGGAAAGATTTGGGGACCCTCAGCCTTCAGTCGGGACAACAGTAGGGCAGGCTGAGCTCACCTTCCTGGTCAAAAGAAAGAGAGAAACCATCACAGACTGGCACCAGCTTACCCAGATTGTCTCAGCCACCTAAAAGGAACCTAAGCGGACACTTTGGACATTTCCCCCTTACCCCTAATAATACCTACAAAGCATCCAGGGAGAGGCAAAGCCTAATGTTTTGGTGGGATCATAGAGTCATAGAATCTTAGAGCTGGAAGGAATCCCTAAGGTCATCTAGTCTAGACCTCTGCCAGGCAAGACAACTAAAGCACCCCTGAGAGATGCCCACCCAACCTCTGTGCATAGACTTCCCAAGATCGAGAGACCACCACCCTCACCCTCCAAAGCCGGCGATTTTATTCCCAAACAGGTCTTACAGTAAAATAATAATAATACAAAAGTTCTTCCTAATGTTTTGGGGGGATCTCATTTGAATCCATTGGTTCCTATCTGAGTTTTGGGGGCAGCAGAAAACAAGGCAGCTCAGTCTTCTCATTGACTTCCCTTCAGATATTTGAAGACAGCTATCACGTTACTGGCATGAACCAGTGTGGTGTATCGACTACAAATCCTGGCTCAGCCATGTAAACCCAACTATCTGGTCCTTGGGCTAGTCACATTCTCTCAGCCTCAGGGGGCAGCCATGGCACACTACCTCTGAAATCTCACCAAGGAAGCCCTGCAAAAGGTTCGCCGTAAGTCGAAGGTGCACGACAAGGACATTATGTTACCTCTCGGTCTTCTCCGCGCAAAATATATCCAGCTCTCTTAAGCCATTCCTCAGAGGGCTTCCTTCCTTTTAGATCATTTCGGTCTTCTTTCTCTTGACATGTTCTGAGATTTGTCACTATCCTTCTGGAACTGTGGTGCCCAGAAGCGAGCACAGGGTTATGCCAACTCAATTCAGACCCAAGTCGAATCGAGCGGAACTATTCCGTTCCTCGATCTGGACACTTGACTCCGGCTTACATGGTCTACAATTGCATTGACTTTTCGGATCACTGCTTGCCTCTTTCTCCTATGGGGGAAATGAGCACACAATGTATCCTAGACTACTGCATTAAAGTACCGGCCAAACAGGTTTAAGGCTTCTTCTTTTCAAAAAAATCCTGTTGGATAGGCTAGTTGCGTTATGGAAAATTTTCAGAGCTGGTGGGGCAAGGCCAGCAGGGAAGTGGAAAAGTTGAGAGACATCTCCATTCACTCGGGATGCAAGTTCAGCCCAGGATGGACAAGAGTGTGCCTGAGCATACTCAGAGTGCACTTGCTTGTCTGATCACTTAACACTATGCAATATGTAATAGGACAAGCGACTTTCCCAACGTTGCAATGGCTAACACCAACAGGTTATCTTTCAGCTACTGGAATGAATTACTTTTTAAAAGTAATGTCCCGTGCTCCAGGGTGCCCACTTAATGCCAGAGTAATACCCGCCAGAATTCACTGCCCTACTGACATGAAAGCCACCAGGTGTCCCCCTCTCAGCCATTTTGCATGAAAAAATAGGAAGGCCATTCTGCAATTCTGAACTTGCAAGCGGGTGGCCTAACCCCAGTCATGCAAGATCTACTTTGTTATCCATTTGAACCCAGAGGCCTGCCAGATCCAGAACAATGGGTTCAGGAAGGCTGATGTTGAATTTCCAGGAGGAGAAGTGCCTTGGCGCGACGGTTCGGCAGGGCACCTCGACTGCAGGGCCAAAATAATGTCATGGAACTGGAAGGGCTCCAACGGTCGTCTACTCCAACCCGCTGCTAGTGCAAAAGACCACCACTTAAACCCTGTTGTTATTGTGAAGTCGAAGGCTTTCACGGCAGGCATCCATCGTTTTTTGTGGGTTTTGGGGGCTGTGTGGCTATGTTCTAGAAGAGTTGATTCCTGATGTTGCGCCAGCAGCTATGGCTGGCGTCTTCAGAGAAGTAAAGCATTGCCGTCAGAGGCACAACCCCATGCCCTCCACTTCCATACCAAAAGCCCTTTTCTATTTGCTCTGGAAGAACCTGTCTTGCAGCTACAATGAAACCCTTAGGAGAGGAAATAAGAAAGAAGGAAGAGGAGGAACTGTAAACAGGGATGTAGCGATAAAAGTTGGAGTACAGTTCCTCATTGTGAGAAGTCTTTCCTCCCAAGAATGCAAGGCGGCATACACACACACACACACACTCTCACTCATATTCAATCTCTCTCGCATGCATGCACCAGTCAAATGGGCGGCTGATAAGAAGTGGCAATTTTGCAGGCATGCTTCAAAAGAGGTTCTTTTCGCACACCTTCATCCAACCTGTGAATTCACTCTTCCCAGTTGCATTGCCAAAAAAGGCTCCCAGGCCATCTCTTGGCAGACATTTACCGGCGTGTTCAATCCAATGTAGTTTTCTGGGATTTATTTAAATGAGGTATATTTCCAGAAATCCATGCTCAACATGCCCAGAAGCGATGGCTTAGCTTGCGTCGCTTGGAGAAAAGAAGACGGAGAGGTGAGATGATAGCCATCTTTTAATCTCAGCTTGTTTTCTGCCGCTTTGGGGACTAGAACTAAAATCGATTTGGATGTTTGGAAAAAACTTCTGAACTGCAAGAGCTGTTTGGCAGTGGAAGAGATTTCCTTGGAGGGTCTTGGAGGGTCTTTAAAGAGAGGTTGGATGGAACAGACCACTCTTTGGAGTGCTTTGGTCATGGCAAAAGTGGGTTGGATTGGATGGCCTCTGTGGTCCCTTCCAACTCTATAGGATTCTAGGACATCTGCCAGAATAACATTTCTAGCCATGATCCCTGTAGGCAGAGCTACTAAGGCAGAGGGTGGGCACTGTTCAGCTTTCCGGATGCAGTTATGACTGTAGCTCCCAGCATCCTGCACCACTAGCTATGCCGCCTAACAGGCTGCTCGGAATTGCAGTGCTACATCAGACTTACTCTTGAATAAAGGGGGCTGGGGGAAAGAGACCATGCCAAGGGCTCCTGTCCCCAAGAGGTGGGTTCTTGCCCAGCTCCCTTCTTCTGCAACACAGCACTCTTGGGCTGCATCTGCACTGCAGACATCATCCAGTTGGACACTGCTTTAACTTTCACTCATTGCTCTGGAATTCTGAGAAGTGTAGTTTCCTGGGTCTTTCCTGCATGGCAGGGGTCGGATTGAGGCCTCTTCCAGCTCGGGAGTTCTACGTGAGACATTTCACCATCTCTGTCAGAGAACTCCAGGGCCGAACGACGCATCCCAGGATCGCATAGCATGGAGCCATGGCAGTTTAAGTGGGGTTAACCTGGATGATTTCTGCCATGCAAACGCTGCCCTGGCAGGTGAATGGAGACAGGAGAGGAGGAGGAGGAGAAGAAGAAGACATGTTTGGGATTTTTTCCCACCTTGTTGCATAAATCCTGTCGGAGAGGCAGGGTAAAAATAACTAAATAATAACAATTATTATCAGTTGTGAGCCAGCTCTATTTCTTGAGGGTCTGTCATTTCTGTCTCTAAATCCCACCTGGACAGTACCTGGTTCATAAGAGTAGCATTTCTTTCTTGGGTTGGGTTGAGTAGGGCCAAGGGTTTCTCTCCATAGTGCTGAATCCCAGCAGGCCAAGCAGGTTTCAGCACCATGGAGAGCTCCTTGTTCGCCTAGCCAGCTTCAGAGAAGGCATTCAGTACTGCAGAAAAGACAGACTACAATCCCCATTATCCACACAACAGCCACCCTGAAGCCTTGATCCCCCTCCCCTAAAACACGGACCTCTGCTTTCCTTTTGGCCTGAAAGCCTTCCTTTGGATGGGGGCAGGGGAGGGAAGAGGGGGCTGTAGAGGCTCAGGGCACTCTGCACATGTTCAGGGAACTCTGATTATTTTTAATGGATTATTTTAAAACAACAACAACAACAACAAAATAGAATGTAACCAAGTAACCCCACCACACAAATCCATCCATTAATACTTCATAGATAACTTTCGTATGCTTTTAAGGGTACTGTTCTGGGTCTTGGTTTCGGGGGAAGAGCGGGAGACAAATAAACAGAATAATACTAATACTGATAATGATAAGGACACTGATACCAAGAGTGATACTAAGAAGAATGCTAAGCACCAAATATCATGATGCAAATACTAATAAGAATGCTAAGAATGTTATTACTAATGCTACTGATAATAAAATGGCAATACTGGTAATACTAATACTAAGACTATTACTCAAATAATACTAATAATACCAATGATGAGAATACTGCTACTACTGAAACAATACTAATAATACCGATAATGATCATGCTGATACGAGTATGAATACTAAGACTGTTACTACTGCTGCTAATAAAATAGTACCAATAATACTGATAATGATGATGATGATACTACTACTACTACCACTGCTAAAATACTAATAATACTGACGATGACCATGCTCATATGAATACAAATACTAAGAATGTTACTACTAGCGCTACTGCTGAGAAAATACTACTACTACTACTAATAATAAATACTACTACTAATAATAATCATATTGATGATGATGATACTGCCACTGCTAAAAGAATACAAATAATACTGACGATGATCATACGGATCCTAAGAAAGTTCCTACATGATGATGATATACTGCCACTGCTCAAAGAATACTAATAATGCTAATAATACTGAGGATCATGCTCATATGATGTCTAAGCATGTCCCTACTAATGCTGCTGCTAATAAAATCATGATGCTAGTGCTGCTGCTGCTAGTGCTTCCACTAATATGCTAACCCTAAGTCTCCGGAGGTTGATGCTGCTACTCCGAGTGCGGATCCTAAGGCCATGGCTCCTTTTTGGGGCCCTTGAAGGAGGGAAGCCCCGGAGGAAGGCTAAGGAGGGCTTGCAGGGGCTCGCCTTACCTGTGGCTCTGGCTGCTCAGTCCTGGCTGGCTAGGATGGGGTGGCCGCCCCTGCTTCCTGAGGCCAGGGCCTGCCTTGGTTTCATCCTGAGGGATGGAGGCCTGGCTGTGCCAGCTCCTCCTTTGCCAGCCTTACTCTCACCTGCTCTCTCTCTCTCTGCCTCTGGCTCCAGCTCCAAGGCCAGCAGCGCTGCGTCACCGCCTGCCTCATTCCCCCACCCCTTTGGACACACAACACACACACACAACACACACGCAGGCGCACACACGCCCTCCTGCCAGATGGTGGGGGGGCAGCAAAGAGATCCCCCCCCCTTTGCTAAGGCTTTTATTATTTTTGATCTGATGCTAGGGTTGTCTTTGGGGGACTACACTGCCCAGAATTCCCCCAGCCAGGTCATTCCCCCCCCCTCCATTGGTGGCAAAAAGAGAATCTTTGTTCTCCCCTTTTCCTTCTCTCTGCCCCCTCCCCGCCAAGGGCAATCATTTTGATGGTAGCATTTGGGACTGCAGCACCCAGAATCCACCCACCAACCAACCAAGCTAACCCCCCCTCCAGTTGGCTCAAGAAGAGGCTGGTTGCAACGACAAGGGTTCCTTCTTGTCCTTACTCTCCCTTGCAAAATGGAGGCCACAGGTTCAGGTAGGGGCACTTTGGATTGCAAGTCCCAGAATCCACCAGCCAAATCCCCTCCTCAGGCAGCTCAAGGGGGTGCACACTGGTTGCAAAGGCTGGGGGGTCCTTCTCTCCCCCCCCCCCATACCTGCAAAGGGCAAGCCAGAGTTGAATGTGGGAGGACTTTGTCTGGATTACAACTCCCACAATCCACAAACCAAATCACCTCCTTGCCCTATCTCCTTAAAGAAGAGGATGCCCTGGTTGTAAAGGCTGGGCTTCCTTCCCTCCTTTCACCACACCTGCCTAAGGCAGAGCAGAGCTTCAGGTGCAAGGGCTTTGTCTGGATTACAACTCCCAGAATCCACCTGCCAAATCCTCTCCTCCTCCTTCCCCCAGCCTCCTAAAGAGGAGGGTGCCCTGGTGGCAAAGACGGGGAGGGGGTATCTTGGCAAGATTTGTTCAGAGGTTTGCCATTGCGTCCCTTGAGGCTGAGAGCCTGTGACTTGCCCAAGGTCACCCAGTCGGCTTCATGGTCAAGCTGGAAACCAAGTCCAACACTCCAAACCCCTATGCCAGACTGGCATGGGAGCCATCTTTGAATACCCAAAGGGGCATTAAATAACCACCTTGTTTTCTGCCACCTCCAAGACCAGAACCTGTACTGGATTCAAATGACAAGAGATCCCACCAGAACGTTCCGTGAAAATGTGGTTTTAGTCAATGATTTGGCTTTTTTAATGTGCGGATGCAGTTATATTGTTGTTTATATTGTACGTATGTTATATCCATATTTTATTGATATCCACAGGTGTATGCATCTTATGAATGTTCATAGTATGTATGTATATTTATGTATTCATATGAATTTTGGAATGTGGTCATTTAATATGGTTATTGACAGCAGCAAAATGATTGATTGATGGATAGCCATAGGAGCTGTTCAATACAGTAGTAGGAGAGATGACCTCGGGGTGGCAGTGGCCACTTTGGAGGCCTTTAAACCCAGGTCCGATGCCAACCTCCACTACCCACTTTGCAACGGTGGGCCAACACAATTGTATTAAGTGGGTGCTTTGCTATCCCAGGGCGGTTTCCACTCTGGAGGCTGTTTTGGTTTGGATTTTACATTCTTATGGTTCCGTATTTTACAGTTTTAACTTTTGGTTCATGGAGGAAACCAGAGAAGGCACTGGTAATATGGAGCTTTTTAATGTTTTGGTTAAAAACTAAACAAGTTCTGGCCCCCACCCATTCACTTTTACACCCCAGAATGGTTTTCTCATCCTCCGTGAGAACTGCCACTGCCTCTAAATGGGAGCAAATGAGTCTGTTTTATTGCATGTTCCCCCCCCCCCCCCCCTCCAGAGACCTTAGTATGTCGCATCATTTCAAAACTTGAAAACCAGCGGAAATTCCTCAACGGCTATCACTGAAAAACCAAAAACCAAACCAGAGCTTGGAAAAGTTACTTTGGGACTACCAGAATCCTCCTTCCGGCAAGGACTGCGTCAGCTGCGGAGGTTCACCAAGTTGTGGCGCAAAAAACTTGACTCGCCCAAGCTCTGACAAAATTTTGAGCAATAGAATAAATAAATATGGAATCCAGTGAATTTTTAGGCTTCGGCGGGTGCTGAGGAGGGCAGACACAGTTTCTTCTAGCCATGGTCTTATTGAGAAACGTAAAACCTTACACATGGTTCCCTGTTTCTTCTGCGCTCTGGAATGAAATTCGACGTACCCATCTTCTCTATATAAAAATAAAACATTTCACCACCTCTGTAAAGATGACCCCCCCCCCCCAGGTGCAGTGTGACTCGAAGCAGGAA
This sequence comes from Sceloporus undulatus, assembly GCF_019175285.1. Lineage (NCBI taxonomy): Eukaryota > Metazoa > Chordata > Lepidosauria > Squamata > Phrynosomatidae > Sceloporus > Sceloporus undulatus. The sequence continues at coordinate 663,893 of NC_056531.1, read as the reverse complement.
TTGGGCTCCTCTGCCACCCTCTCCTCCTCAAGAGAAAGGCTTTTTTGGCTGCGACTCTTTCTGCTGCAGCTTCCGAATGAGCTCTAGCAGATTCATCTGGAGAGTCAGTTCCTGCAAATGGAAAATAAAAAATAAAAAATTACAGAACATGCCAGTTTCCTCTGCCTTCGCCAAATGTCAATGGTAGAGCGGTAGGAAGACACCGGAAGGAACCAGGAGAGGAACAAAACAAATGCATCCAAGCTTAATCCAGATTTTTAAAGATGGTGCTGTATTGCACAATTGTACCAGTCTGGTAGCTCTTCAACTGTCATGGCTCCATCCTGTGGTATTTATATTTGTATCTGGGATTTGTAGTCTGGTGGGGTTCTTAGAATTCTCTGACACATTCCCTTCAAATACGGCGTTAAAGCTTTCTGGCACAGAATTTTAAGTACCCACTGAAACAACAAACCTTGGGATTGCAAACGTGGGAGCAAACATGTGATTGCAAAATGTGGAGACATCCTTAGACACAGTCGCTCATCTAGTTGTATGTAGCAAGGAAAGAGCACCTCCACGTATCTGGGAAAGCACCCTTCCTACTGTTTAGGGCTCAAACAACTAATGGAAATAGGTGCAAGGGGGCTAGATACATCCAGGGACTGATTCTGAGGTTGTAGTATCCTTGGATTACATGGTGTGGAGCAATGGCCATGGACACAGTGAAAGCTTACTCTTCTAAGGGTTGGGTGTATTGTCTTCTAGGTTGTCACTATGGAAGAGGGGACAAAATAAGAACATGCCCCCACAATAAAGATTTTGCTGGTGCCTTTCATCCCCACAACCTTATGGCGCATTGTTTGATTATGAGTCTGTTCCTTCATTGTATGTCACTTGGAACAATATTTTTAGAAAAGCAATTCATAAATGTATGTATGAGTACATACGCAGAAGCCTGGGGGGATTGCCTACAGCCATACTGGGAAGGATTGCAGTGCCTTTCTGTATCTCTGGTTCTGGATGCTTCTAGAGGTTTCGATTGCTGACAAGGTAAAGCTAACACCTACGTTATCTTTATTTTTGGGAACTTCAGAGTCATTAAACTAGTTGGAGATGGTTCTGGAGAGATTCAGCAGGTATGCCAGAATATTAGAAAGTTCTGGATGCTACGGATTGGTGAAATGGAACTATCTGGGTTATCACAGATAAAAGATACTAACGTTCATCTTGCCCACGCTGATTTGGGCAGTATGGTGGGAATCTACCTTGTCAGGCTGATTTTAAACCAGGGGGATCTCTTGGCCCATGGGCACCCCTTCCACACACAAATGAGTGTGAGCACCCATGGGTGGTGAGAGCTGATTTTGAGGGAACCTCGGCTCCATAACTGATCTCACTGTGGAACCTACAACATGCTTCTAAGGTACTCCAGGAGTCCCTGGAATGTTGCTTGAAAACCCGAGTTCTTGCCAGGGCTTTGAAAACCAAGCCTCATTTGCCACAGACCTGAGGGTTGGTGGTGATATAAAACCCAGAGACGCCGGCTTTCTCCAAGGTGCTCTGCTGGTCAATGACTTTCTGATCCAGTTCCAATACAATTTTCTTGTCCATCATCTGCTGCTCTTCGTGAATGTGCTGCTCCATGGCCTGAGCAAAGGTGGAAATGAGAGGAGGAAACCCCAACTGAGAAAAGGTCTCTCAAACCTAAAAGGGAGGGAGGAAGCCAACTGATTCACTGCTCTGCTGCAGTAGAGGATTGCCCACCCACCTGTCTGACTCGCTGAAGCTGTCTTGGTCGCACACAGAAATGAGAAACATTTGTACATGGAAGATAACCATCCTTGGACCTGCATGAAAGACCACAGGGGACCTTGGGCCAGTCGCTAAGAGCCCTGCTCAGTTGTCCCCAAGTCAAGCAGGAAAAGGGCTGTGAGCTCTGGTTCTAGGCTCTGTGTGGTTGAGGACAATGGGGGCATGCGTAGCCTCCAAACCTTCGGCCAGGCTCTTCTCTCTTCCAGACCTATACACTGGTACCCCGGGATACGAATGCGCCGCGTTACGAAATTTCCGGGTTACGAAAAAAATCCATTAAAAAAAACTGTTCCGGGTTACGAAGGTTATTTCGGGTTACGAAAAATTTTTTGGTGCTTTTTGGCGCTTTTTCGCACCAAATCGCGGCTTTCGCTATTAGCGCCTATGGGGCTTCGGCTTGCGAATGCTTTTCGGGTTACGAATGGCGCCGCGGAACGAATTAATTTCGTAACCCGGGGGAGCCCTGTATAAGGAGGCTGGGGGGAAGGCAACATAACCAGCCTACTTGGTTCTAAATCTTTTGAACTGCTGAGTGGTGCTGATCCAGAGGCCTTGTTCCCCTTGCAGTAGTAGAAAAGGAGGACGGAACCCTTTCTGTATCCCTAGCTCCGGATGGGCGTCATCCAAACCTCCTCCCAAAGTTCGTACCGCTCTGTCCTAGAAACCACCGTAACCAGCCCCTGCCTCCTTCCTGAGAGTCCCTGCTCCCTGGGAGGAGGGAAGTCTTACCTGAAGCTCCCTCTGGTGCGCTGCTTTGAGAAGGGGGAGGTTGTGAGGTTTGCAGCATTGCTGGGCATCCTTGTGCTTGTGCAGCATCTCCTGCTTGAGAACTGGTGGAAGACAAAAGCAAGACATCATTGTTTTAACTTTTGAGCCCAAAGGAACGCCCTGGGTCAGCTTCACACTGGGCACCGGCTTAGGCCTATGCTTTGGACAGTGGGGGACGGGACAGAAGGAGGGAGGCAAAACTGCTTACTAATAGTAAGGGATTCCTGCAAATGTTTTATTACTGAGGATAACAGCTTCTTGCCATTGTTTTTCTCTCCCTCTAAGACAGGGGTAGGCAACCCTTTTGAGCCAGGGGCCGGGTAGCTGTCCCTCAGACAACTGGGGGGCCGAAGCCAAAAAATAAATAATTAAATAATTTTTAAAAAAATTAAATGAATAAATAAACCGGGACAAATGTAGGACAAATTTTTCAAATGGAGGGCACTTTTTAAATAAAAAATGGAGGACATGTGAAAAAATTTGCTGATTTTTAAAAAAATGTTAAGATAAATGCATGTTTCTGAGGCTTCTATAGACAATCGCCCCCCAAAGGCCCCAGTGGCAATCGGCGGCAAGACCGGGCTGGGGCCGGTCCCAAGGCCTCGCCGGGCCGCATCCGGCCCGCGGGCCGCAGGTTGCCTATCCCTGCTCTAAGACGTGGGAAGGAAATGACCATGCTGATCAGCAGACAATTTAAAACAGTTGCGCCAGTGTCGCATGTACTTTTTCTAGGCACAAGGGAGAGGGCTTTCTTGGTGGCTGCACCCAGACTTTGGAGTTTAGGAGACTAGGATGACATATATTATTATTATACTTTACACCGCACTTCAAAAACAGATTTTTCACCCCTTGAAGACCAGGGAATTCTACCCACCTTACCCAGAGCTCTCAAATGGATGGGGAGAGGGTTCCTAGAGGCTGTATGGCCATCTGTCGGGGATGCTTTGATTTAGATTTCCTGCATGGCAGGGGGTTGGACCGGATGGCCCTTGTGGTCTCTTCCAACGCTATGATTCTATGATTAAAATCCCCTGCTTCCCTGCTACCATCCCTGTAGGGTTCCCCCCATTATTACTTTCCTGCTATTTGTTTTCATACAACTACTCAA